>NW_027459040.1:335000-471237 GCF_050624435.1 Tenrec ecaudatus
CACTGTCCTCTACTTTGCCAAGTATGATATGTTATCTCACTCCCTTTTCCAAGGACTGGGTTCTCTTGATATCATGTGCAAAGGGAGTGAGGTAACATATCGCCATCCTTGTTTCTAAGGAGCATTCTTGATTCATTCTTCCAAGAAAGATTTATTGGTTTCTTTGGCCAAATCAAAAGCAAACTCACTGCCATCATGTTAATGCTGACTCATAGCAAGTCCCTGTGGGTCCCTGTGGATATCCAAGACTGTAACTCTTTATAGGAGTAGAAAGTCCAGTCTTTCTCTTAAGGAGCCATTGCTGGTGGTGCAGGCGCACTGGTTAAGCATTAGGCTAAGATCACATGGTCGGTTCCTTTGACAGACCATGGTAATGCCAATATTCCTTGACAGCACCACAATTCAAATGCAATGTTTATAAATCCTACTTAGTCAACGTTCAATTTTCATATGCACATGAAGCAATTGAAAATACCAAATACCATCATCTGAGTTATTCTTGGTATGATGATACCTAGCAGTAAATTTGTTTTTGGCAAAGACATGTTTACCAAATATAGTAATATTTTTGGTCATTTGGAGGTTGTGTGACAACAATGGTATATTCACATGTGTAAATATAGACTAATGTAGGTGTCATGAATCAGAAGAGTTATGGCCTGGTTTGTAGTGAATATTTTAATTTATTATCTATTTATATACCTATTTATCCTCCTGTGGGTCCTACATGGTTTGTCTATCTCTCCCTCTCTTTGGATATCTCTATCTATCTATCACTGGAAATAAGAGTCCTTGATCTGTGGCTGCATAACGCTCCCTGAACAGAATGTATCCGGGTGAAACAAAGAGCTCAGGGAGAGGAAGTTATCATAAGGGCACTGCCAGCATCATTGTTTGAGTGAGAGGAGCAGGCCTAGGGACCTCACTTTATCCTGTAGGCCTTTATGTACAAATGCACTTCCCACATGCAAATACCTCTTAGGCAGCCAGATGAAACCACAGCATGAACACACTTAAATTCTGACTCCTTCTCACCATGGTGCGTGTTCCCTGGGTATCATGGATCTTATGGACATGAAGGTCAATCATGTGTGGTTTCTCCTATTTATCGTGGCAACTCCGGAAGGTGAGTGCTTCAGGGACTCATACATGAAGTCTGGGGATGCAGCATCTGACACATGACTCACTGGGATTCTCTTTATCCCCAGGTGTCCTGGCCCAGGTGCAGCTACAAGAGTCAGGCCCTGGACTGGTGAAGCCCTCACAGACCCTGTCTCTCACCTCTGTTGTCTCTGGATTTTCCTTAACAAGCAATGCAGTGAACTGGATCCGCCAGGCTCCAGGAAAGGGACTGGAGTGGGTCGGTGATATATGGAGTGGTGGGAGCACACACTATAATCCAGCTCTCCAGTCCCGAGTCAGCATCACCAGGGAAACCTCCAAAGGCCATGTTTATTTAAAACTGAGCTCCGTGGATCCTGAGGAAACAGCCATGTATTACTGTGCTAGAGACACAGTGATGGGAAGTCAGTGTGAGCCCAGACACAAACCTCCTTGCAACAGGCCATGGTTTCTGCAGATGCAGGCAAATGAAGTGTTTTTCTCAGGATGCTTTCCTCTCAGAAGCTGTGGTTTCCCCACCTTGTCAGCACCTCTCTTGGAATCCCCATGCACAGTGATTCTAGGGAACCTTCATATATCTGGACATGCCTTCTCTTCATTGGAATGGGCTTTGTCTATCTTTGAACATCTATCCAAAATCAGAGTGCACAGTAATATGGCTTGATGATATCTATTTTCAATTGACTGTATTAACCAGTATCATTTATTATCAAAGCTAAAAATATTCCAAATATCAAAACTCATTATTCCTCTGTGGGTTTCTGAGACTGTAACTGTTACAGGAGTAAAAAGCCCCTTCTTTCTTCTGTGGTGCAGCTGGTGGTTTCTAACTGCTGTCATGCAGCCCTCATCCCAAAGCATAACCACTCCATCACCAGTGATCCTTGTGGAAATATTAATGCAGGAAAATATTCTCATGTGAATCCAGATTTTTCTCCAAGCCATCAGATAGCTGGCCAATGTATCATTCCAGGGAATGCTCACGAATACACATTTACGTAACAATCTTAACTTAGAACTAGATACTCTTGCCCATGTTGGTATTGTTTGGTACCCTTGAGTTGGTTTCAACTCCCAGAGAGCCTATGTACCACAGGATGAAATACTGCCCAGAAGTGCACTATCCTCACAGTCATTCCTCTGTTGCACCCATCATTGCAGCCTGAGTGACAATCCACTTCCTTGAAAGTCTCTCCCTTGTTCATTGTCATTCTGCTTTACCAAGCACAAGACCATTCTCTGGGTACCAGGTCCTCATGATGACATCCCGCAATAAGTGAGATAAAGTCTTACGTGAATGCAAGAAATATTCAAGATGTGCTTAATCCAAGACAGACCTGCTTGTGCTTTAGGCAGCCCGTGATATATTTAATATTATTCTCTAATACCATTACCCAAACGAACCAATTCTTGGATATTGCTAATAGGGTGTTTGGCCATTATTGGAGTCACTCTTAGTTTCCACAACCACGGAAGGTGTTTCTGGTATTACAGACAGTGCCCTGGGTTGCTATTAAAATTTCACATCCAGGATTACTTTGAGTCTCTAACAGCCATCCTGTGCCCTAACCTTGGATGCTTACAGCTCTATAAATAGGTGACAAGACTTTTACTACCAATAATTAGCCAAGACACAGAGAACTTCAACATAAGAACGCTGATAAAAACAGTGTATTATGATATACATTTCCTTTTGCTAGGTGTGTTTCCCTCATAAAACATATACCCTAACCCCTTGCACTGTCATTCCACCTGGGAAGAATGCCATGTGTTATTTATTCATTTTTGATGGTGTTAAGTGATTCAGTTCTCGGTGATTCAATGGAGAACAGAACTAAATAATACCTAGTTCAGCCACATAATCACCATTAATATTTTGAGCTCCTTATTACAGCCACTGAGTCAATACATCTCATGATGTGCCTCCTTCGTCACTGATTCCCCTGCTTTATCGTGGATGAAGTCTTTCTCAAGGGACTGGTGTCATGATAGCATGTCCAAAGTACAGGAAACAAGATCTCACTGTCCTTAATTCTGAGGGACTCTCTGCCTCTACTCCCTTCACAACAGATCTGTGTGTTTTATTGTCAGCCCACCCAGGCACTTTCAACATTCTTTGCAAGCACCATAAGTCAAAAGCCACCATTGTTTTCTATGGCCCTTATTATTCTTATTCCAGAGTTTATATTCATATAATAATATGGAAAACATCATGATGTGGGTTCTCAACGTTATATTAAAAAAACCTGTCATGTACGACTCTTGGTGTAGAAATAGAAAGAGACGTGATGCTGTGGCGGAAAAAGTATTATGTTGCTCAACACAAGATCCGGGATTCAATCCAGGCAATGGTTCCTCCTGAGTCAGATGAGGTTGTCTACTCCTGTAAATATTTCCAGTCAGAGAAAGCCTAAGGAGCAGTTCTAATGAGCCTTAGAGGGGTCCTGTGAGTCACAGTAGATGCACTTGCAGTGAGTTTCACTTTTGAGGATAAGACTGCCCATATTTCTATCTCAATTGCTTGATTTACTAATTTTCCCTCAGTGTTGAAGAGTATGTGGTCTGTTAATAGCTCTCAGACCTCACAATGAATAAATTAATGTGTGAATTAGTGGATGCATTTGTTCAAATTAAACAATGCAGGCACACTTTAACCTTGGTGATTTTATTATTGCAAATGTTGGATTCTGGGGAGGCTACAAATTCAATGTATAACCTGTGGGTCAGACACATCACTCCCATCTTTGACATCTGAGTGTCATCAAACTTGTTCAAGTACAGTCTTTGGGGTCTCTTCCTTGTGGACCCGTGGATCATGCCCATTAACATGCTATTCAGTCCCCACCTCTTATACACCCCCTTTTGCCCCCAAATCACGGGATCAGAGCCTACTGAATCAGGGAATCTTTGCCACAGAAATGTCTGCCTCTTTTCTCCTTTACCTTCTGATGATGCCGAGTGTCCCATCTGGCTGTGTCCTAAAGTTTCAATCCATTAATTTGCAAAGGGACAATATTTTTGAAATTGTCTTCTGAGATCTTCGACCTTGGATTAATTAAGTAGACTCTGTTGTCTGACCATTGACTGTGTATATAGATAAATCCATTCTGGTATCTTCTCTTGAAACTGGCTAATTCACACCCAGAAAACCTAAAACATAAGTGAGTCTTTGTTCTGGTGGACATATCTGGAGGAGTGTCTTAGGGATTCAGAGACAAAAGTCTAGAGATAATCCACTTGAAAATATGGCTTAGGATGATTGTCCTTTGTCCCATAGATTGATCTCAGGTGCAGTTATAGGGACTTCCCTCCCATGCCACCAGTTCTCAAACATTCAACTTCCTGCTGATGAGTCGATTAAGATTCATAGCAGCCACCCAGGACAAATCATAACTGTCCCTTTGGATTTCTGAGAATACAACTTTTCAGGATAAGAAAGCTGCATCTGTCTCCAGAGGAGTAGATGGTTGTCTTGAACTGTAGAACTTGCAATTAATAGTGTACTGTGCAATCCCCTACACAACAGTATCTCCAAGATATGGAGGGGTAGTTTTGACTGTGCTTATTCTGAGTCTATTTCATTTCTTTTAAAACTTGATGGGCAATTTATTTGAAAACTTAGAGAGTAATTACTATGTACTTAAAGAAAGGTGCTGGGATCTGAACCAGAATTTCATCACAATTATGGATCACTTTGGGTGTGTTTTTTTTCTCTCACAAAGTTAAGAATTCCTGTTCATGAACATGACCCCTTTTTCTAATTAGGTGTGTATCTTTTGGTATCTTATAGTACTGCTTTTTTAATAGTTCTATTTGTACAATATTCTTGCTTCTATGCTTAGGTTTATTCCTATTTATTTTACTTATAGTTGGCTATTGTAAATGGTAGCATTCTTGATATCCTTTTGAGAGCTTTCTCTATAGGTATGTGGGAATCAAACTTATTTTTCTTTTTTTTTCTTTTTTCTTTAAACAATTTATTGGGGCTGATACAATTCTTTTCACAGTTCATACATATACATACATCAATTGTATAAAGCACATCTGTACAGTCTTTGCCCTAATCATTTTTTCTCTTTTCTTCTTTTACATTTTATTAGGGACTCAAACAACTCTTACCACAATCCATACATATACATACATCAATTGTATAAAGCACATCCATACATTCCCTGCCTCAATCATTCTCAAGGCATTTGCTCTCCACTTAAGCCCCTTGCATCAGGTCCTCTTTTTTCCCCCCTCCCTCCCCTTTCCCCCCTCCCTCATATGCCCTTGGTAATTTATACCTCGTTATTTTGTCATATCTTGCCCTATCCGGAGTCTCCCTTCCCCCCTTCTCTGCTGTCCCTCTCCCAGGGAAGAGGTCACATGTGGATCCTTGTAATCAGTTCCCCCTTTCCAACCCACTCACCCTCCACTCTCCCAGCATCGTCCCTCACACCCTTGGTCCTGAAGGTATCATCCACCCTGGATTCCCTGTACCTCCAACCCTCATATATATCAGTGTACAGCCTCTGTCCTATCCAGCCCTGCAAGGTAGAATTCGGATCATGGTAGTTGGGGGGAGGAAGCATCCAGGATCTGGGGGAAGCCTGTGTTCTTCATCGATACTACCTCACACCCTAATTAACCCATCTCCTCTCCTAAACCCCTCTATGAGGGGATCTCCATTGGCCGACACTTGGGCCTTGGGTCTCCACTCTGCACTTCCCCCTTTATTTAATATGATATATATATACACATACATATATACATATACACATATATACACATACATACACACACTTATATCTTTTTTTTTTGCATGATGCCTTATATCTGGTCCCTTGGGCACCTCGTGATTGCACTGGCCGGTGTGCTTCTTCCATGTGGGCTTTTTTGCTTCTGAGCGAGATGGCCGCTTGTTCACCTTCAAGCCTTTAAGACCCCAGACACTATCTCTTTTGATAGCCGGAAACCGTCAGCTTTCTTCAACACATTTGCTTGTGCACCCATTTGTCTTCAGCGATCCTATCATGGAGGTGTGCAGTCAATGATATGATTTTTTGTTCTTTGATGCCTGGTAACTGATCCCTTTGGGACCACTCGATCACACAGGCTGGTGTGTTCTTCCATGTGGACTTTGTTGCTTCTGAGCTAGATGGCCGCTTGTTTATCTTCAAGCCTTTAAGACCCCAGTCACTATCTCTTTTGATAGCCGGGCACCATCAGCTTTCTTCACCACATTTACTTGTTCACCCACTTTGGTTCCAGCCGTTGTGTCGGGAGAGTGAGCACCATAGAGTTCCAATTTAATAAAAGAAGGTGTTCATGCATTGAGGTTGTGTTTGAGTAGAGGCCCAAGGTCCTTCCGCCACCTTAATGCTTGACCTATAAATATAGACACATAGATCTATTTCCCCATCCTCCTGTATATATTTGCATGTACATGTCTTTGTCTAGACCTCCATGAATGCCCTTTGACCCCTAGCTCTTTCCTCCATCTCCCTTGACCTTCCTCCTGCCCTACTACCATGCTTCATCGCCACCTGGGCTAGAGTATACCTCTTCTCTAAGCAACCTTACCCTTGATCATTTCCCACCAGGCCTGCCACTCCCCCTTCTCTACCATTTGGGGTCCCATGTTTTTCCCTTGTCCCTGGGTTTGTTAACACCACTTCCTTACCCCCCACTACCCCCCCACCCCAAGTCCCCCCGGAACTGTCGGTCCCATTGTTTTTCTTCCAGATATTTCATCCAGCCTGTCCTATTCAGACAGACCTGTGGAGTCACTAACATGCACGAAAACTAGACAGAAGAACACAAAGCAACAGTATACAACCAGACAACAAAACAACCAAAACAAACCACTGAAAAAGAACAGAACAAAACAGTTCACAAGAGAAAAGCTTGTAGTTAGTTCAGGGATCGTTTGCTGGCCCTTAGGAGCGTTTTCCAGTCCAGTCTGTTGGGGCACCACGCCCTGGCCCCAAAGTCCACTTTCAGCATTCCCTGGGGACCTTGCCACTCCATTCCCTTGCTGTTCCGCTGCACTCCCCCAGTGATTTGCCTCGGTGTGGTGGGATCAGTTCAGGTGCAATTCCCACACTGTGTCTCCGGTGCTGTCCCCTGTATCGCCCTTAGTCACTGAGGGGCATCATGTCTCATAGTAGGGCCAGCCATGTTGTTCTCTCTGTGGACTGGCTGCTCTACTCAGGAACATCATCATCACGGCCTGGTGGGCCAGGCTGTGCTCCACTCTCTCCTCCTGCCCCTTCATCTGCTCCCGTGTGCTCTGATCAAATATGTCCATCTCCTATAGCTGCAGAGTCAATGTCGCCCTTTGGAACAAATTCTTTTCGGGGGAGGGGCAGGAATCCACTTAATTTATGGTGCTGGGGCCAGCCTCCCAGACCTCTCCACCGGTTCCCTCCTCCACGCCGGGATATTGCATTCACACCTTGCGACACTGGGTTGAAGTCTGGTCCCACTTTCCCTGTGGAGATATAAACCATACCCTCCCCTTGGGTGGATTAATGCCCCATTTCTGTCATGCTGATTGTACTTACCTCAGGGGACTCATGTTGTACCTGTCCCTTTGGGTCTGGCTTACCTCGCTTAACATAATTCCTTCCAGCTCTTCCCATGAAATAACGTGTTTCATGTGCTCATCGGTGCTTTTCAGTGCTGCATAATACTCCATTGTGTGTATGTGCCAAAGTTTGCTAATCCACTCGTCTATCGATGGAAACTTAGGCTGTTTCCAAGTCTTTGCTATTGTGAATTGTGCCGCAATAAACATTGGAGCGCATATGACTGGTCGTGTTTTATTTGCTGCTTCAACCGGGTATATGCCCAGTAGAGGGATGGCTGGGTCGTAAGATAGATCAATTTCCATTTTCTTTAGGTATCGCCAGATTGCTTTCCACAGTGTCTGTACAAATCTGCACGACCACCAGCAGTGGAGGAGGGTTCCTACTTCACCACAGCCCCTCCAACACTTGTTGCTCTCTGATTTACTGATCTGGGCTAGCCTCAGGGGTGTTAGGTGGTATCTCATGGTTGTTTTGATTTGCATTTCTCTTATGGCAAGGGACTTCAAGCACTTTCTCATATATTTATTGGCCATATTGATCTCCTCTCTAGTGAAAGTTCTTCTCATTTCTTTTGCCCACTTCCTTAGGGGGTTAACTGTTTTCCTCTTTTTGCAGGTCATGATGGTGTTGTAGATTTTAGTAATGAGCCCTTTGTCTGACGTGTCATTACTAAAAATCTTCTCCCAGTCTGTGGGTTGCCTTGTCACCCTCTTGGCAAAGTCTTTCGAGGTGCACAGGTGTTTTATTCTTATTAGATCCCATTTGTCGATTTCCAGATCACCTGTGTGTGTCCCCTTCCCTGTTGCAGTGAGCCTATGTGCTCCCTGGGCCAGTGCTCTGAGATTAGTCCCGATTCCCTCCTTAATGGTCCTGATGGTTTGGGGTTTGACTTCTAGATCTGTGATCCACCTTGAGTGTATTCTTGTGCATGGGGTGAGGTAGACGTCTTGTTTCAACTTTCTACATGTGGATATCCATTGTTTCCAGCACCACTTATTAAAGAGGGCATCTGCTTCCCACTTGACGTTTTTGGGACCCTTGTCGAAGATCAGTTGTCTATATGCTGATGATTTTACTCCTGGGCTTTCTATTCTTTTCCACTGGTCTGAGTGTCTATCATTGTGCCAGTACCATGCTGTTTTGACCACTGTAGCTGTGTAGTAGGCATTAAAATCAGGTAGGGCGAGTCCTCCAATTGTGTCCTTCTTCTTGAGGAGTTCTCTGCTAATTCTGGGTTTCTTCCCTCTCCATATGAAGTTGGTGGTCAGTTTTTCCAATTCTTTGAAGAAGGTTGATGGTAATTGGATTGGTATAGCATTGAACTTGTAGAGTGCTTTAGGAAGAACTGTCATCTTTACTATGTTCAGCCTACCTAACCATGAGCAGGGGAGCTTCATCCATTTGTGAAGGTCACTTTTGGTTTCCTGTAATAGGGTTTTATAATTATGCTTATAAAGGTCTTTAGTATTTTTTGTTAACTATATTCCTAGGTATTTCAGTTTGTTCTTGGCTACTGTGAAGGGTACTTCCCTCTTAATCGCCTCTTCCATGGCCCTGTCCGATGTGTATAGAAACCCTACCGACTTCTGTTTATTGATCTTGTATCCTGCTACTCTTCCGTATTCCTCTATTGCTGTAAGTATTCCAACTGTGGAGTTTTAGGGGTCTTCAATGTATAGGATCATGTCATCTGCAAATAACGATAGTTTCACGTCCTCCTCTCCCAACTGGATCCCTTTGATGTCCTTCCCCTGTCTTATGTTGTTAGCCAGAACCTCCAAAACGATATTGAATAGAAGAGGGGACAGGGGGCATCCTTGTCTTGTACCCTTTTTCAGTGGTATTGTTCTTGTCTTTTCTCCATTGACTATGATGTTGGCTGTTGGTCTTTCATAGATAGCTTGTATGAGCTTGAGGAACTTACCTTCCAATCCTATCTTCATGAGTGTTTTGATTAGGAATGGATGCTGGATGTTGTCAAATGCTTTTTCTGCATCTATGGATATTATCATATGGTTTTTATCCTTTTTCTTCTCGATGTGGTGTATGATATTGATGGATTTTCGGATGTTAAACCATCCCTGCATCGCTGGGATGAATCCTACTTGGTCGTGGTGAATGATATGTTTGATGTTCCTTTGTATTCTATTGGTCAATATTTTGTTAAGGATTTTTGCATCTATGTTCATTAGAGATATTGGTCTATAATTCTCTACACCTGTGGGGTCTTTTCCCTGTTTGGGTATCAAAGTAATGCTGGCTTCGTAAAATGAGTTTGGGAGCTTGCCGTTCTTTTCTATGTTATGGAATACTTTGTGGAGGATCGGTGTCAGCTCTTCCCTGAATGTTTGGTAAAATTCTGCTGTGTAGCCATCTGGCCCTGGGGCCTTTTTCCTTGGTAGGTTTTTGATGACACTCTCTATTTCTTCCTTCGCTATGGGTTTGTTGAGGTCCTTGATCTCTGTCTCAGATAATCTAGGGATAGATTGTTTTTCTAAATATTTATCCATGTCTTCCAGGTTTCTGAATTCATTAGAATACAAACCTTCATAGTACTTTGTGATTATCCTTTTTATCTCATTGGGGTCTGTTGTTATTGCCCCCGATTCATCCCTCATCCTGGCTATTGATGATTGCTCCTTTCTACCTTTGGTAAGCTTTGCCAGGGTAGTGTCAATTTTATTAATTCGTTCATAAAACCAGCTTCTAGTTGCGTTAATCCTTTGCATTGTTCTTTTGTCTTCCCACTGGTTTAACTCCGCCCTGATTTTTATTATTTCTTTTCTCTTGCTATTGGAGGGGTAGTTCTGTTGACTCTGTTCTAGTTGTTGGAGGTTTTGTGTTAACATATCTGTCATACGCCTTTCTTCTTTTTTCATGTATGCATTCAGTGATATCAAGCTACCTCTGATAACTGCCTTTGCAGTGTCCCATAAGTTTTGATATGTTGTATGCTCGTTCTCATTAGTTTCTAGAAATTTCCTGATATCCTCTCTGATCTGGACCTTAACCCATTCATGTCGCAGGAGATCGTTGTTTATTCTCCAATTGGTGGCCCTTGCTTTTCTGGGTGCCCTCCTATTAATCTCCAGCTTTATGGCATGGTGGTCTGAGAAAGACGTCTGGATAATATCTATGTGTTTGAATTTACTCAGGCTGGCCTTGTGCCCCAGCATGTGATCTATTCTTGAGAAAGATCCGTGTGGATTGGAGAAGAATGTGAAACCTTTTGCTTTTGGATGAAAGGCTCTATAGATGTCTATCAGGCCCTGTTGCCTAATTACATTGTTTAGCTCTCTGGCCTCTTTGCTGAGCTTCTTTCCCTGTGACCTGTCTTTCTCTGATAGTGGAGTGTTGAAGTCCCCCACTATTATTGTTGTTTCCGTGATTTCTTCTGTCATTTTTTTAATAGTTTGTTTGACGAAATTTGCCGCACCATTATTAGGTGCGTAAATATTCAGTATGCTTATTGCTTCCTGGTTTACTGAGCCTTTGAGCATTATGTAATGTCCCTCTTTGTCTCTTTTTATGTTTTGGATCTTGAGATCCATTTTGTCGGAGATTAAGATAGCCACTCCTGCCTTCTTGGAGTTACCATTTGCTTGGTAAACTTTCTGCCAGCCCTTTATTCTCAGCATATGCTTGTCTGCTTGCTTAAGGTGTGTCTCTTGCAGGCAGCAGATTGATGGGTTATGTTTTCTAATCCAATCCTCCAGCCGCTTTCTTTTAACATATGAATTGAGCCCATTTGTATTCAGAGTGATTATTACAATCTCTGGCTTCATGGTTGCCATATTCTGTTTTGTGTTTTGGGTCTTTACCTATCTTCCTTCATATCAGTGTACTGCGTTTGAGTGGAGGGTTTCTATCCTGTCCTCTTTTCCATCTGAGACCGTGTTGTCCTGGTACGTGTTGCTGGCATGTTGGCTTCTAGATGGAGATGGGCTATATGGTGGTCTCCTGGTGGTTCTAGTTGGAGCTTGATCTTCTGGCCATAGTGAGTCAGCCAGTATGTTCTGCAGGGTCGGGTGACTTGCAGTATATTTTTTGAGTTCTTCCTTGTCCTGGAAGACCCTTATCTTACCCTCTATCTTAATGGATAACTTGGCAGGGTATAGGATTCTGGGGAGGCATTTTTATCTTTCAGTTTTTGGAAGATGTTGCTCCATTCTCTCCTCCTCTGCATGGTTTCTGCTGATAAGTCTGAGCATATTCTTACCTGCGCTCCTTTGTATGTGACTGTCTTCCTTTCTCTTGATGCTCGTAGAATTTTCTCTTTTTCCTCTAAGTTGGATAATTTTACAATTATATGTCTTGGCGTGTTCTTCTTGGTGTTTAGCTTAGCCGGCGTCCTCTCTGCTTCCTGTATGAGAGTCGGATTCTCCTTTGTTAGGTTGGGGAAATTTTCTTCAAGGAATTCCTTTGCTATCTTGGCGGTCGATTTGTGTGTTATGTTGTGTTCCGGTAGACCGATTATTCAAATATTATTCCTCTTCGTAGCATCTGTCATTGATCTCAGGCTGTCTTCTGTTTCTTTAATTTTCCTATCTGATTGTTTTTCTCGCTTGCTTCGTTTGGTTTGAGCGTCCTCGAGTTCACTGATACGGTTCTCAGCCTCCTCAAGCCTAGATATAGCTTCTGTGACCTTTTGTGTGGCCTCTGCTACCTCCTCTGTTAGTTTCTGCAGTTCCTTTTGGTGGATAGTATTCATCCCCTCTATTGTGGACTTCATCCCCTCTATTGTGCATTTCATCCCTTCTATCGTTGCATCCTTATTTTGGTTTGCTTCTCTTAGCTCCTGTATTACTGCAAGCAGAGTTCTGAAGATTTCCTTTTGTGGCTGATCTATATCTGTTTCTTCTATGAGTGACGTTAGGTCTGTTAAAGTGCCTCGTTTCTCTGATTTTTTTGTTGGGAGTGATGTGGTCTGTTGATTTTTCCTTGATCCTATAATAGGCCCCATGCTTCTGGGAAACAGGAGTAACCTTATTGTGTGGAGGCTCAGGCCACTGTGCCATTTCCTGGGGTGGCTGGGGCGGGCTGTGGCAGGCTTAGGGCTGGCACTGGGGACCCAACAGGGCCCCAGGTGGTGAGAGCTGGCTGGAGCTCACTGACGGCTCCTCAGGGACTGCAAAGCCGAGACCCAGGCTCCACTGCAGTTGGAATGTTTGATCTGCCCGGGCTGTGAGCGGGCGCGGGGAGGCCCCTCGGATAGCTGCGCAGGCAGCTGCGCAGGCAGCTGCGCGACACTTCAGGGAACAATGGTGTTCGCTCTCCGCCCTTTTGGCGCGAAACTGCAGGGGGCAATGGCGCCCTTCCTCCGCTCAGGCTCAGAGTCGCCTCTGCCGGGGTCCCCGCAGCACCCTGGGGAGGGCACCTACTCTTGTGCCTTGCGCAGGGAGGGGCCCTTGGTGGGCAGACTCAGCAGCGTGGGGTGCGGCGCTCTGCGGAAGCTCAGGGTCCGGGACAGGCGCGGGTTGGGCTATGGCTCCTGTTGGCGGAAAGTGCTCAGCGCAGGGTCCCCGCCAGGAGTGGAGCTGGCGCTAGGCTGCCAGGGGCTGGCGGGGGCGGGCGGGGGTGGGAGGCCGGCGCACGGAGGGCAGGTGGAGAGGTCCGCGGCAGCGGTGCGGGTGGATGGTCCCCTGTGGGGGTCGCCAGACAACCCGCGGGTCCGCTCCCCTGAGCTTGGATGAATGGAGGGAGGGACGTGGGCCCGAGGGCAGATCGCTGCCCTGCGGGGAGAGGGGAACTGCAGGAGAGGAAAGCTTCTCTCCCAGTGGGGATCCGCGAGTGGGGAGTGGGCCGCTGGAGTAGGGGAGCGTGACCTGCTGCGCCTGTCTAGGCAGGGCAGGCAAGCGGCTCTGGGCTGGCGTCCGGTTTGGGGATGGAGCCTAGGCCGGTCGCCAGTGAGCTCACGGCAGCTTAGTGGCCAGAGATGTCCCACTAGTCCGGTCCTCTTTCACCTAGACCCCTGCTCAGGACAAATACGTGGGGTGCTGTCCCAGGGGGATATTTCACTCACCAGACTCTTACTATTCAGCTACCTGGTCGCCAATCCCGCTTTGTTTGGAGGAGCTCTCAGAGTATGCCGGTGTCCCTGTCGGCCATCTTCCCCAGCTCCCAAACTTATTTTTCTATGCTGACCTTATAACCTGTGAAATTGCTTAACCTTTCAATTAGTTCCAATAATTTTCTACTAGGACTTTTGGGTTTTCTATGTTTAGAGTAATATAGTCAGCAATTATAGAGAGTTTTACTTCTTTGCTGTCATTTTGAATGCCTTTATTTTACATTATATGATTGATAGCTATAGTTAAGGGATATAGCACCATGTGAAACAAGATTGGTATTAAATGGTATCCTTATATGGTTCCAATTTGAAAGGTGAATGCTTTTGTTTCCTCTCCATTGAGTGAAATGTTTGTCATTGACATTTCACTTTGCTGTTTTGAGTCCGATTAAATCTGTCTGAAATCACAGCAACACTAGATAAAACAGAAAGGAGCATAGATCTTACTTCATCCTCACAGTTGTCATGTATGAGGCCTTTGTTACAGTTACTGTGCCATTCTATGATGTTAAAGGTCATCCTTATGCATTATCAAGCACAATATCTGGAAACATGTTAAAAGTCTTGAGATGAAGTAATCACACTCTTACTAGTTAGAATTAAGCATTATAATGTCAAACATTACGCTCACTGTCATGGGATTGGAATATCATGGCTTTCACACTCAGAGATGGAGGTGAGCTGGACTAGTGTGCAGCTGCATCATGATGTGAAACTTAAATTGGTCTGCTAACCTCCAGTAATGAGATAACTTTGTTCTGGAATGATCATGCTCAAGTAATGCCATACCCATCTGCATGCAAAACTGAAGTAATTCAAGGAATTCCCATGGCAAAATATTAGCTTGTCATGTGCTTGAATTCCTGGATCATATGGAAAATCAAGAATCATTTTTGAAAAAGCTTATTCTCCTCAGCAAATTCTGGCCCAGAGAGGTCAAGTGACCACCAACTTGTGCTTGAATTTCCCCCATTGACATATGCAGTTTAACCATACAGTAAATGACTGGTGTCAACTCTAAGAATGGAGAAAAATGTTTGTGATCTTTGATATCAATGAGAACAAAATCTGAATGGGCATAACATTTTTAACATGTATAACTAGAGATAGTGCTAGTGATTTTATGGGCAATAATATGAAAAATATTCCAAATTCAGAAAATATGTGAGTGTTGGTAATAAATTCAAGGTTGTGATCCCTGAGCAGTTTGTGGGGAATCATAAGTAAAGCATAAATAGAGAGGAAGACTTTGGTTGTATGTGCTCAAATTTCAGGTGACCCAGAGTCCTCTGGGTAAGGGACATTTAAAAATGTCTGTGCTTATTCCACAAATTTTGAGGACCTGTATGGACTTCATTTAATCCAGAGTGCCTTTAGGTCTCAACTCAACATATTTTGGTTCAAGATATGAAATACTGTCCTTGGCTCATATCCTTACTTTGCCCTATTAAACAATTATTTCCCACTCCCTTCTCTGATGTAACTTTTTACTTTAAGTCATGGCACTTGACAGGTTTTACACTCTTTGGAATGCTCTCTGCCAAACAAAGGGTTTCTCTTCAGAATCTTGCAGTTCTTATAGAGTACAGAGTTACAACCTTGTCTTTTCTGGGGCTCAACTTTTCTGGGTAGCAGCTTCTTCTTACACTGAGGTTTTCCTTAGCCATCAGGTAGTGGGATGTAGTGATAGTGGTGCTTGTAAGAGCGGTGGGGTTTGTGATGATCATGGCCCAAATCTGGAAAAGACCGTGCTGATTCACATCAGTAGGAGGCCAATGCCTACTGGAGACATCCTGCCAGAGCCTCAGGGCATCTGTGCCTTAATAAAATACAGAGTCCGACGTGGAGGACATCTTGTAGACCCCACATCTGGCTTATGACCACCTGACCTTAGGGATATGGACTGAAGTACACCCACCAACACTTGAGCATTTCCTCAAGCATTCAAGGGGTTTTGTTGGATGTTGTTGCAATTTACATTCAAGAAACACAAGGAAATATATGTAGGCAAGGAATAGGTGGGAAATGGTGCTGAATGACATCATGGAAGAGTTGGATATTTGAGGCATCATCAACCCCCAACTCCTTGGAATTGGTCTGGTATTAATATTACTAAAACATATTATTACCACATAGGAAAATTACCAAGGACTTTGAGGAGGTTGATTAAAAGTCATCCGTGCATAAAGAAAAATTGGGTTTTGGAGAGTGTGAGGTAATGGGAGATACTCTGGGGTGTACCTGCTGGTTCCAAGGAACCCTATACTGCCCAATCTCCAATGTACAGGATATATAAGAGCCTCAGTCAGGGCAGGAGCAATGAAGGGCTGAAGGGAGAGAATACTGGGCTCAGAAATGCTGGGCTTTCCTTTGTACATTCGCACATACCTTTTAGGTGAAGTGCTCTCTCATTGCAGACTAACACACAGATGAGTTCAAAAGAAGAATTACCCTACAATGGCTCAGAAGAAAAAAAGGAGCCTCTATTTATAAGCATAAGTCTCCCTGCTATGCAAATCATTCTTCAGGCACACGGTTAAAATCCCACAACTTGGGCACTGAAAGCTATCAGTTCTCTTCTGACAGGGCTGTCTATCTCTTGGGAAAGCACAGCTGAGGCCTAAAGATGCTGTTGCTGTGTGTTCTCCTGTGCCTGGTGACAGTTCCCCAAAGTGAGGGTCTCAGATGTCGGTGTTGAGTCTATGTGGATGGTTGTGACTGCAAGTGACTGACAGAGATCAATTATCTTTATTTACAGAAGTTCTATCAGAGATGCAGCTTCAGGATTCAGGTCCAGGACTGGTGAAGCCCTCCCAGAAGCTGTCCCTCATTTGCACTGTCTCTGGTGTCTCCATCACAAGTAGGAGTTATGACTCGAGCTGGATCCACCAGACTCCTGGGAAGGGGCTGCAGTGGATGGGAAGCTTATGGTATAATGGTGGTACAAAATATAACCCGTCCTTCCAAAGCTGACTCTCCATCACCAGAGACACATCGAAGAATCAGTTCTTCCTGCAGCTGAGTTCTGTGACTGCTGAGGACATGGCCCTTTATTACTGTACAAGGAACACAGTGAAGTGAAGTCAGTGTGAGCCCAAACACAAAACTCCCCTGCAGGGAAGACACTGGGCAGTAGGGGGCGTGCAGGACCCACTGAACATGGACACCCAGCCCTAGAGAAGCAGGCAGAGGTGAATGAAGGAGGATTTCCTGTTGGAATTAGGGTTTCCTCGCTCAGCTTTCAGCATCCCCAGAACAGGTTTCTCTTTTTTTCCCCCTAAGTGTTCTTCTCACTGCAGGCTTCGAAAGAGGAACTAGAATTCTCTCTTTGCAGTACAAATATTAAAAGTGACAATGATCCTCCATTGTCATCCTATGTGATTCATTTTCCTTCTTGACAAGCAGATTATCGTGGTCATTCTCACCCTGTTAGTCAAAGTATGTTGACGATGAAATACAGACATTTATAGATTCATGAGTAAAATGCATGATTTTAAAAGGCCTGAGCTCATTGCTCTATTAAAACCCAGGATAACACATCTCTGGATGTGTCTCTCTGCAATGTGCACTGTGGATACTGATTGATTAATATTCTTATGTCTGAGAAAATAATTGCAGTGACTTCTGATGCTAAACTTGTGACATGACTTTTGTGAAATTGCTCTTTGGGGGTCATAATGAAGCGAACTCAATGGAAGGACAACTTTGATTCCAAAATAAAATAGAAGATGTGTCACAAGAAGAGGAAATGGCAGACCAGTATCTCAGAATGCTCTTTAGAATTGAGAATAATGAGACTTCTCACATATTTTGAATATGTTTTCAGGGCAACCAGTTCCTAGAGAAGAACATCCTCTATTGTAGAGTGTCAGCAAAATAGAAGAATACCCTGAATTAGATGCACAGACGGGGGTGGCTGCAAAAATGGTCTCAGACTTAGGATCAAATGAGGACGGTTCAGGACTTCTCAGTTTATGTATTTGTGCTGTTGTACACGGAGGCACGGAGCATTAAACTTACTCAAATGTAATCAGCAACATCCCTGATAATGAGTTGCAGGAATTGAGATTAATTCTGTTAACCAAGTGTGAATACCTAAAATATTACTATAATACACCTTTTCATATTTACTATTTAACATTTGATACATATACCATTCCTTATTAAGTTTACCTATACGTAGTTTAATATTTCCATTTTGATACACTTTTGCTTATTCTGGGTTTTAATACTTTCTGGATTTTTTTTTCATGTAGGGGTTTATACCTGTTGTATTTTGTCATTGTTGGTAGCCTTTTTGATTCCCTCTTATGTCTTTTTCTGTTTTTTGATTTATGAAACCCAAGATGGGGAAATCTACAGAGATAATAACTAGAATAAGGGTTCCTGGGGCCACAGTAAGGGAAATGGTGGTAAAATGGAATGTGATTGGTAGATTTATGTGCCAACCTGGCCAATAGGAACATGTGGTATTAATAAGGTTGCAGTTTGATTGGAGAGCAAAGAGATAAATGGCTCAGAAAGGTCACTGGTATCTCTCTTGCTCTCTGATAATCAGACCAGTGTGTGGCTGCCTTAGCTTGTTCTCTTCCTCAACTCCTAAGCTACACTGCCTGTGGGGCTGACAACCTGTAGATCATGTCGCTAGAGCTTGAGTTTCCTTTGAGACTAGCTTCTCCACGTTGCTGTTGTAGACATCACTTGAGCTTGGGACTGTTGGAACTTGTCATCCTGATGATTGTTGTTCACCCACCCTGCTGTTTGCTGCCTGTGGCCAGACTGTCTGCATTGCTCTATGGAAGACTCAGCTCTCTGCTTCCTTGATCCTGGACCCAGTGGTCGTTGTGAGTTAAAGGCCTTCCAGTATATTATTTTTCCCATGGAAATGAATTGAACTGAGCCCTCTAGACTGCTGTGTGGCCTAATTAACTTTTATATTCATACACACACACACAATCATAAGTACCCTGGTTTTGTTTATCTAGAGAACCCTGTCTAACACAGGGAGCTAATGTAAAGGATTTCAAGAAGGAAGAAAATGTTTTCAAACAGGTTGTGGTAGGAATTGTGAACACAGCTTGATAAGACTGAACGACAGAATGGTATGATGTCTAGATTTGATTCTAATAAAATGGTTTGAATGAGGGGAAAAAAAGAAAAGGTTTAAGGATCTTATTTGCTGACAAAATGATTTAAAAGGTTTTTATTTTGTATACTTCTGAAAATAACTTCTTAAAATATTTCATATGAAAAATGTACTTAATATTGATAACATGCTGTTTCTAATACATATTTCATAATAAATTTTGCCAATTTCTCAGTTTGAAAAAGGCAGTGTCTGAAAATGAGGAGCAGCTCTATTCTGTCCTAGAGGGTCGCTATGAGTCAGAATTCACTTGCTGCTAGTGTGTTATGGTAATTGAGTTTCTCAATTTGTATCTTATTTTGGTTGCTGATCTCCATTAGTTTTTTTTCTGTGTATTCTGTATTTTGTCTAATCATAGTTAATATTATTGTCAGGAATTGCTCAATTCTTTCCATTATTCTGGTCTCCAAAGAAATTATTACATTCTGTTTTTATTTTAATTATGCCCTTTTTTTCTGTAACATCATTTATACTATTATGTATAATATTTTAATAACATGTTAATGGTTTTCCTTTTAAATATACATTTTATTGGTTGTTCTTCAATTTTCTATGTAACTTTATACAAATAAACTTATTTATCCTTCCAGTTGATTTATTCCTTTTTATATATCATTTTATTGGGGTCTTGAACAGCTCTTATAACAATCTATACATATATCCATTGTGTCAAGCACCTTTGTCCATATATTGCCATCATCATTTTCAAAACATATTCTTTCTACTTGAGCCTTTGGTATCAGCTCATTTCCCACCCTCCCTCATGAAAACTTGATAGTTTATAATATTTTTTCATGCCTTACACCAAACGCTGTCTCCCTTCACCCACTTTTCTGCTTTTCATCCCCCTGGGAGGGGATTATATGTAGATCATTGTGATCATTCCCTCTTTCTCCGCCCCACCTCCCTGCTATCCTCCTTTATCCCTACTCTTATTATTGGTCCTGAGGGTTTTATCTGTCTTGGATTCCCTGTGTTGTGAGCTCTTATCTGTAGCAGTGTACATGTTTTGGTCTACCAGGATTTGTAAGGTAGAATTGGGGTCATAATAGTGGGAGGGGAGAGCATTAAATAACTAGAGGAAAGTTCTATGTTTCATCGGAGCTATACTGCACCCTGACTGGGTCATCTCTTCCTTGTGAACCTGTGAGGGGATGTCCAATCTGTAGACAACTGGACATTCCCTTATTTTGTAGTGTAAGGTCATCATAACATTATATTTCTGTTGAACCAATTGAGAAGTCGCCAGCAAAACACAGTTTACACAGAAGCGTTGGATGCAACAGCAGTTTGCTCTCACAGAGAAGAGATAGAGCTAGCTCCTCATCAGGAGTGGGCACAAATCTCCACAGTCAGTGGTTTCACCCTGGGGCCAGTGCGGGGATGGGGGTTTGCAAGTATCCCTCTTTTGTGCTGCAGTTGAAGAACTGTGTTCCCTCCACAACAGCAAAGATAAAGAAATGGGTTTATGCTATGAGCTCAAATCTGCAGGAAATAGTGAGTTTGTTTTGTTGTTGCTGCTGTTTTGTGTGTTCCATGTAATGTGCATAACAATCAGTTTGGGGACTGTTAGCATGGGTTCAGCCGAAGGTAGAGGGGGTAGGCTGTAGGACACCAGACACTAAGGAGTGTTTTTGAATACAGAAGCCCTGGAAAGGCAGTCATTCAGCAAGGTCATCATACCCCAGTAGCCAGACTGACAATTTGATGCTAATCATGTCTGGTTCTGTCATGGACTCCAGAGAAGGAGGCAACAGATTGTCAGCTTCCCCAATTTCCAATTCCTATTGGAGTTTATCTCAGGTATATTTTGTTGTTGCAGGTAACACTCTTGAATTTTTGTTTTATGTTTTTCTGTTTTACAGTAGATAAAACTTGGGATTGATAAACATATAGAGAAAGCAAGTAGATTAAGGGTTTCGGTGGGTGGTGGCATGGGAGGACATTACGGGAACTGAAGTCAAGGAATTCAAGAAGGAAGATGATGTTTTGAAACTGATTGTGGTAGCAATTGTACAATACTGCTTGATGTGAGTGAACTGTGGAATGATATGATATCTCTATTAGTACCCAATAAAATGGTTAGGGGGAAAATTAAATAAAGATTATTTATTCCATTGCTAGAAGTTTTTTGTAAATTCAAGTTCCTGGCTTATATCAAAATCTCTTTTACTGTTCATTATTTAAATGTTTGTTTGTTTTTTGAATGTTGTTATACTGGGATGAATTTCCATCAGTTTATAATTATGTGTGACTATCTGTCACTTATTTTTTCATGATACATATATGTAACAAAAGGCCATTTGCAAAATTCTTCTCATGCATAATTCAGTAACATTAGATTATCATTGTGTTAAACAATTACCAATATTTGCAAAGTTCCCTATCATACGTATAACACAAACCCAGACAAAAGAATTCTGGCTTGATAATTTCCTCCTTAATATGGAATAAATAGCTATAAATCTAATACTTCAATTACTTTGAATAAAAGTCTGCTTCAAAAACTTTCGCTCCACCTTTGGAAAGAATAAAGCCTAAACTCTGTTCAATGTCTTTCAGTCAGATATATTTTTTAATGAATACTTTGTTGTGGCATATCAAATCTAATATAAATATCAATATCTATAGATCATACTTCCTTCCACTACAACCAACTCAACCAATTCAGAGTGCTTGCAACCTTCAGTCCTCCACAAAGCTTTCACTGTGTGGGAGAGTCAGTGTGAGACCGGGCCTAAAACTAACCTCAAGAAGAAAGCTGTCCTGCAGGGGTGTTAGAGACCCACCCCCTCCTGGAGCAAGTGAAGAAAGAAGTGAGGACAGGAGCCTGGGTAAGGACTGCAGTGGCTGGTCAGCGAAAACTGCTGTGCTGAGCACTTTGGTAGCTCTACTGCCCATGGCAGGAAACCAGCTGAGAGAACTCCAGGGAACACCTCTGACAATGAGCACGAATGCTTTGGATCAGAGAAAATGTTTCTCTGTGGTCCCCAAAAGGTGGAAGACAGTGTAAGCTCATCGAATACCTCTCCTGTATGTGTGATGGGATGCTGTCAGCAGGGGGCTCTCAGAACACATTGAGCCCAACATACACCTGGGTACTACCATATATACTCGTCTATAAGCTGAGATTTTCAGCACAAAAATGTGCTGAAAACCTGGAGTTCGGCATATACATGGGTCAGTGGTACCCCAGTGAGGTGTAACATTTCGCTGCACCCTTCACCCCCTGGTAACGGGATGAGCGCCCGTTATCTTGTGGGTGATTGCCGTTTGTCCACTGTTCATTCAAAGTCGCGTTGACACTGCAGGTCTTTGAATGTTTGTTTACTCACATTTAACCAATCACAGCCGTCCTAAGATATGGACAGCTCCAATTGGCAGAAGCACCCATACTGATTCACTTTCGCTGGCAGCTGAACTGGTAAGGATGTTTCTGTGGCTGTGCTTTGTCTCTCCCCTCTGGTGTCTATGCTAATTTACATCCTGCATGCCCCATCTACACAGACTCCCTCCTGCCCCTCCTACCATCTAACGCATCATGTAGGGGGTGGGGGGCAATACCATGAAAAATCTTTTTCAAAGTCTTATTTTTTTATCCTATTAGATATGGATACTCTTCAACCAAAACAAAAACGCCAGTCATATGAGCCTGGTTTCAAAATGAAGGTTGTGTGAGGAGCAGAAGAGAGCAATAACAGTATTGCAAGTAGTGAATTCTATGTTGATGAAAAGCAAGTAAGGGAATGGAGGAAAATGAAGGCTGACTTGAAACAGATTCCAAAGCTAAAAAAAGCTCATTGTGGTTTAATTTCTTTTTGTGGGGCTCTAGAGAGTGAATTGCATAAATGGATTATGGAGTATCATCAAAATAGTTACTGTGTAACACGCATGGGAATCCACATACGTGTTCTACAGATGGCTAAGGATGACAAATATAAAGCACCAGGCATTGAAAAATTTGTTGCATCAGAAGGATGGTGTACCCACTTCATGAATAGGTTTGGCCTACTATGTTTGAGACAAAGAACAAAGATTTCCCAGAAATTGTCACAAGACCTTGAAGAAAAAATTATGTCATTCCAGTCATTTATTATAAAACAAAGAAGGATTTATAACTTTGACCTGGCAGATATTGGGAATGTGGATGAAACTGCCATAACTTTTTATCTTCCAAGCAACAGAACTGTGGCAAGTTTAGGAGAAAAAAAGACATTTTTCTCAAAACCACAGGAAATGAAAAAAACAAACAAACACTTTACAGTTGTTCTATCATGTTTGGCTAATGGAACTAAGCTCCACCCTGTCATTATTTTTAAAAGGAAGACTTTGCCTAAGAAGATCAATTTCCCACCAAGAATTACTGTGCATGCACATGTTAAAGGCTGGATGGATGAAGACGGAACAAAAAAAAAATGGCTGTAAGAAATTTGGAACCGATGACCAGGAGCAGCCTTAAAGAAAAAGCCATCACTACTTGTTTGGGATATGTTCAGAGCCCAACTGTCGGATGACATTAAAAAAAATGGCAAAATCTATTAAAGTTACTTTAGCCGTTATTCCAGGTGGGCTTACATCTGTACTGCAGCCTCTGGATGTATCTTTGAATAAGCCTTTTAAAAACCATGTGTGAAGGATGTGGCATGAATGGATGTCATCTGGCCAAACCTGACTAACAAAAGGAGGAAATCTCATGAAGCCTGACAGAGTTAAAAGCAAAGTGGTTTCTAGATGCATGGGAAGACATTCCAGAAGATATGTTGTGATGTGCCTTCCAGAAATGTAGTATTAGTAATGCTAATGGCAGTGAAGACTGTGTTTTGTGTGAAAATGACAGCAGTGATGGTGATGACGGCGATCTCAGTGAGGACAGCATCTATGATGACCTCACACCAGCTGAAGCTCTGCATTAGGATACGGATGATGATGAGGAATCCAGTTTTGAAGGATTTTACTCTTTACATTTTAGCTAGGTTGCTGATTGAACTCAGGGAATAGTACCCTTAAGGTATCATTGTTCATACCTTATTGTTTTTGTTGAACCTATTTTCCACTTACTGTGTTGGTTTACTAATGTTAAATGACTTGTTGTCCTTTTATTTGTTTTTTATTTAAAATAAATATTTGAATACATTACCCCCACTGATGTCTCAATTTTTAGTAATTTTATTTTCACTTGTTTTGATTATTGAAACTCACCAATAGCTTCTGCATTTTCCAGCCTAGGCTTATACTCGAGTCAATCAGTTTTTCTGGTTTCCCAGGTAATAATTAGGTACCTCGGCTTATACTCGGGTCAGCTTATATTCGAGTATATACAGTAATTTTTCCTTTGGGGAGGAAAAATTAATGTATTTCTGTGGTTTCTTTTAACACCATAAACAACCTTGTTGTTAGGGTTTTTTGTTTGTTTTAATTCAATCTCTAATTCTGGATGAAAATGTCGAAGTACCCTTTACTCCTTTCCAAATATTCTGCAATATCCTAGGGGAAAGGAGCTTTAGGGATGACAGATAAGTGTTTCCCTTTGTGCTCAGATGTGTGACGAGATTCAGGAAAGCCCGGCCGTGATTCCATTATGTTGTGATTATGTTAGAAAGGGTTCTCTAGATGAAAAAACAAACAAACCAGAACATATGATTATACATCAATATCTATCAATTTCTCTCTATTTATATAACATAAGAAATAAACAGTTAATCTATAAAGCAGTGCAAATGGCTCAGTGCAACTCACTTCCCTACTGGCAGTCCTTCAGGTCTTGAGGGCCACAGGGTAGTCCTCTGTAGAGCAATTCAGATTATCTTGGCACAGGCAGCAAACAGCAAGGCAGTTGACAGGATCCAACAGTCCCAAGCTCAAGCGATATTACTCCAGTAGTGTGGTGAAGCAGTTTTGAAGGAAACTCAAACTACAGCAACACAGTCCATGGGTTAGGTGTCCCACAGGTAGTGTAGTTTGTAAATTGAAGCAGAGAGCAAGCTATGGCAACCACACACTGATCTGATCATCACAAAGCAAGAGACAAGAAAGGTGAGGCTCACCAAGCCATTTACCTCTCTGCCCTTCAATTAATCCCACGTGTGTTCATTGGCCATGTTGGCACAATAAACCTACCTATCACAATGAGGATATTCTCTATAATTTCACCATAGCATCTGGGTAATTATGATAGTAATGGATGTAAAGCAACATTAAACATAAAATATGAACAAATGTTCATATGATTGGTAAAGTGAAAACCTGAGAGAGAGGACTATGTTCTCCCAAAGACAACATCCCCATCACCATGTAATTCCCAGAGCCAGGGGCCTCCATTGATCCCTTTTCAACTTTACATAACTATGTGCCTCCCACATGCAAATACATAATATGCAGCCATGTGAAACCACAGCACATGTACTTAAATTCGTATTCTTTCTCACCCTGGAGAGCATTTTCTGGGCATCATGAATCTTATCCACATGAACATGAATTATGTGTGGACTTTCCTTTTTCTGGTGGAGACTCTGGGTGGTGAGTGCTTCAGGGATTCACACAGGAAGTCTGGGGATGCAGCATCTGAACACATGACCTACTGTTGCTCTTTTTATCTACAGGTGTCCTGGCTCAGGTCTAGTGACAAGAGTCAGACCCTGGACTGGTGAAGCCTTCACAGGCACTGGCTCTCCCTTGTGCTGTCTCCAGATTCTCTTTAACCAGCTCCGATGTCAGCTGGATCCGCCATGATTCAGGAAAGGGACTGGAATGGGTTGGTGATATACAGAGGGGTGCTAGCACACACTATAATCCAGCTCTCCAGTCTCAAGTCAGCATAACCAGGGACACCTCCAAAAGTAAAGTTTATTTAAAACTGAGCTCTGTGAATCCTGAGAACACAGCCGTGTATTACTGTACTAGAGGCACAGTGATGGGAATTCAGTGTGAGCCCAGACACAAACCTCCCAGAAACAGGCCATGGTTTCAGTAGATGCAAGGGCTGAGGTCAGTGATGCTTTCCTCTCAGAAGCTGTGGTTTCCCCACCTTGTCAGCACCTCTCTAGGGACACCATGCACAGACTCAAGAGAAGCTTCATGCCTCTGAACATGATTTATTTTCCTTGGAATGGGCTTTGTCTCTCTTTCACCATCTTCCAAAGACAGATTTCACAGTAATAGTAATTGATGAGATATCACTTTACAACTAGTTAGTTCAGGCAGGTGTCCTCAAACTACAGCCCGCAGGCCACATGTGGCCCACCGAGGACATTTATCTGGCCCGCCAGGTGTTTTTACCCCATTTGTTTTTGACTTCAAAATAAGATATGTGCAGTGTGCATGGGAATTTGTTCTTTTTTTTTTTTTTTTAAACTATGGTCCGGCCCTCCAACGGGTCTGAGGGACAGTGAACTGGCCCCCTGTTTAAAAAGTTTGAGGACTCCTGTTTCAGGGTACCAACTAGTGCCATTTGTTGTCAAAGCTATAAATATTTCATGTAGAAAAAAATTCTCATGTGGAGTCCCAAATTGTCTCTATACCCTCAGATTTATCTTGAACCTTCTTGTAATAAATAATCACAAATGTAGTTTTTTTTTTGCACTGCCACCAGCAGCACTTTGCAGTTTTATTAACCATTCAAGTACAGTAGCATCTGGTAAAATCGGGACAGAACTGGGATTTAAAAGCAAACAGATATTCAGCATCTAACAGTTTTGAGAAGCCACTACATACTCTTTCACAAACATGTTTCCACGGGGCCAATACAGTGCTAGCCATTCACCCAGCGCACTGAGTGCACCGAAGTAGAAAAGAGGCAACAAGAAAAATAGCTACGTTAGAAACACTCCAACACTTTAGAAAAAAAGAGTCAAACACTTTTTGTTTCTCCCCTTTAGCCCCTAAAACAACATCACATGGTCTGGATCTACCTATTTACGTCCTACGTTGGCTTCTAGTCTTTGTCAGGAGGGAAATAGTAATAGTAGTAAAATGACACTGGCCAGCACGGTCTTTGGATCTCGAGGAGGGAGGGGAGAAAGTCAGTCCTCAGGACAAACTAGTTGGCTGCAGTCTCATCAGCGGGGTCTTTGCATTCCTTGTTCTTCCGCACTTCTTCCACGTGCTTGTCCTTTTCTCGCAAGCGCTCCAGCTTGGCCACCATTTGTGCTTCTCGGTTCTCTTTGTTGGCTTCCATTTTGTGGGTCAGCTTCTCCTCGGCCATCTTGCTGAAGTTGTTGTTCTCCTCGATTGCTTTCTGCAGCACCTCCTTCTCGTGCTCCCGCTTCCCGGCCAGCTGCTTCAGGACCTCCGCCTCATGGGACTTGCGTCTTTCTTCTGCAGCTTCTAATTTCTTCTGAATTTCCTCCAGGGAAAGGTCCTTCTTCTTTGGAGGAGAAAGAGGGAATTCTGGGACGGCCTCTTTTGAACGGGGGCTGAGTATCAGCTCAAAGGCCTGGCCAGAGGCCCGCTTCTCCAGTTCTTTCACCTGGATATCAGAAGAAGCCATGGTGAACAGAAGACAAGAGACTGGCAGTGTACGCTCTGCAATCCACTGGGAAGGAAAGCCCTGCTCGGTCCGAGCCGCCTGGCCACACTCTCACAAATGTAGTTTTATGCAATCATTTTGGCTTAGAAGGCCCTAGAAAATATTGTCTATCCAAATATTGTTGTTTGAAAGCAAATAATTATTAAGAAGATCCTCAAAAAAAGAAAATAAACTCACCCAAAAGTGAAAGACCGCATACAAAGTATATATATATATTTATATATATATATAAATATATATATAAACATATATACACACATTCTAATATGACACAAGGATGGTGATACTTTATTCACATACTTTGGACATGTTGCCCAGAGAGGCCAGTCCCTGGAGAAGGCCATCACGAGGGCAGTGACAAGGAGGAAGGCCCTCCAGGAGATGGATTAACAATGGCTGCAACAATGAGATCAAATGTAAGAACAGTTGTGAGGACAGTGCAGGACTGGGCAGTGTTCTGTTCTTTTGTGCTTAGGGATGCTTTGAGTAGGAACCAACTTGATGGCACCTATCAACAACAAATTCATAAACTTTGCTAAGTACTCTAGAATGTCCACCTTTTTTAGATTTTAAATAGAGAGGCTCTCTACAGAGAAATCCATCTACTATAAAGATCGATAGACTGTCAAAATCCTATACAGGGTTGCTATGAGTTGGAGTATACATTAGGGCAGTGGGTTAGATGTAAAAATATTGATAGACTGCCTTTTCCACTGAAAAGTAAATGTTATTTATTGAAAATCTATTAGGAGCCAGGTAATATTCTAGGCACCCTAGTCATCCAGGATGAAACAATAAGTAAGGAGTAAAAAACTTCCTTTCCTCATGGATTGCCCATTGTAAATGCTCTTTATCACACTGAATATTATCAGTCCACTATACAGCACTCTAAGCTGCATAAAGTCTTAATTTTCAACCCAAATAAATTACTCAAGTTTGAAAAACAAAACAAGAACAAATTATAAACCTAATATTTCCTGACAGTGTCCATTTATGTCTATGTAAGTCTCAAGTCAGTGTTTTCCTTTTTCGAACACTTTCTGAGGTACTCAAATCACATTCTTTTAAATGTCCTTTGCATTTGGGAGACAAAAGTAAGACTGAAGGAGTATATCAGGGGTGCAGAGTGCGTGAAGTAAGCTTTCCTTACTTGCAGTCATTGGTACTTTCAATATCCTACCCCCAAGCCATCATTTTCAGGTCATCGATTTTCCTGCAAACTTCCTACTCATTGTCTAGCTTTCACAGGCATATGAGGCAGTTGATCCTCAAGTGACATCACACAATATGTAACATAGGTTCTCAGAGCAGATGTATATATAAAGAAGACTTGGTGGTGAGTGGACTAAGCATTAGTTGCTAAACAAAAGGTTAGCGGTTCAAACCCAGCAGCTACTCCTTGGGAGTAAGTTTAAGTATTGTGTGCCGATAAATATGGAAAGCTCTGGAAACCTAAAGAACAGTTATATTCAGTTCTACGGGTTTGCTATGAGTCTGAATTGACCCAATGGCGGTAGATTTACACTTTGAGGCAGAAGTTGTGTGTTTGCTTGATTGCTTGTGTGATTCATTCAGTGATTGCTTATTTTTTCTCTAGTACAGAAAGTAATGGCATCCACCCTGATTCTCCTACCAACGATATCCCAGGTAAACACAGGCTAGAAATTGTACATTTCTACTTGGTCTAGCATTTTAACTCAAGTAAATCAACCAACAAAAATGTGTAAGAATAAAAATTAATAAATCTCCAATGTGAAATGTGAAGGCCCAAAGGTACACTAGTAGTGAATTTGCAGAAGGTCCTAAGTTGCTCTGGGTTTGGATCTTTGGTTTTCTTCTAGAATCACGTCCATGTGAAACACTGATATATGAGGTGCTAAAATCTGGAGGTCCGTGGTCTTTAAAAAGCCTGGTCTGCAAAAGCAAAGTGGAGGAGAAATTAAAAAGTTGACGAAGAACGCTGAGGTCAGATGCCAACAAAGATGAAAAAAAAAAAACACACGATGAGTGAGACACATGCCAGTGGAGTGAAACAAAGAGGCAGCAGAAAGAAGGGTATGGAATGAACTGGTTTTTTTTGGAACAAAAGGCCAGGCAGGCGGGTCAGGAGGATCTGAAGCATGTACATGCAGTGAGTGTCTCATCCAGATCAGGGGTCCCACATCGCCGCTCTACAAAGTGCCTTCAGCAGGTCAGGCACTCGGTGAGCATATTTTCACCGAATGAAACAGGAAAACTATAGTCCACGTGCTTTTGTGATACTCAAGAGCTACCAAGGCATTTGGAAAGGGAGACAAAGTGCCATTCCATTGCAACGTTGTAAAATGAAAAAAGAACACAGATGGTCACAGTAATGGGTGAGGGCTTGCAGGACAATATGACTTCTCTCCCGTTGTGCATGCGCATATGGCTCTAACTCTACATTTTCCACTAGAAATATCAGACTACAATGGATCTGATGCCACCCATCAATGCTGCATTTTCTGGAATCCAATGAAGCTCCCACTGTCGTTATTCCATGTCAATGCAGAAAAACACATAGTGCCACTGATAAAATTTCCATCAGATTTATTATGTTGCACTTTTATTTTTCAACTTTTAGAAGGTAGAAAACAAAAATACACAGATGCTGCATTAGGCCAACTTGGGTTCAGGTGTTGTACTGTGGGTACACACCTTGTAAAGGGAGAGCAGCTATGACAGAAGGTACTTGCTGACCAGATGTGTTGCCTCAACACACAACTGTGTCTACCTCTCTGGCTCAGCTGGTTCATTCCCATGACCTCTTACCACCACGTTAGTGAGGTAGCATGACTTCTTCACTCTCACTGCTCCCTTCAAAAACCCAGAACCCCTGAAAGTGCTCTCTTTCTGAAAGACATCTGCCTCAAGGACGCATGGTCCAAAGAGTTACAAATTATTGCAACGAGGAGAACTTGGAGTAACTAAAGTCACCTTACAGTATTTATAAACACAAGGGGCACATCAGTTACTTATGTTATAATTGTAGTGATTGCCTACTACCCCCTGAATCCTCTTCATTGTCATCCGATGAGTCATCCGATGAGCCACCAGTTAGGCTGCTGTAACTGGTCCTACTGCGCCACAGCAGGTTGCACTGCTCCCATGCAGCAGCCTCTTGGTTCTTTCCATGTGTTTTTGATTCCAATGACTTTAACCTTGTTAACTTGGCCAATGTGTTTGTTACTGGACTGCCAATATCCGGGCCAGCCAGGTGAAGGAAGATCATGCAGTGGTTGGTGGAGTCACTCTCATACACTTGGCCTGTGGTTGGCTTTTTACTCTCCGTGGATACTCGCTGAAACTCAGAAGAACCCCTTCTCGGTTCCATCAATGAGTAAGGCATTGAAGAAAGAACTGTACAGTCTACAACACCATCTTTTGGAACTCAGGGGCTCAGTTTTACAGAGCCATCTCCCTCCTTTACTATCTCTTGTTTGGATGATCTGAGTAGCACTTCAGATTCCAGGAAGTCTTGGACTTTCCTGCACTGCCTCCTCCATCTTCACTTCAGAATTGAGTTACATCGTAGAGCTGAGTCCAGGGAACTACAAAAAAGATGCAACAGGAAAGCCACCTGCTCTTTGCTCTGGCATTGCCCTGTCTCTTCTGCACAGAACTGCCCCTTTGGGGTAAGAACTACCGCCCTGGTCTCAATTCTCTTGGCTACAGTGACCAGAGACTGGACTTGGAGGCCACCTTTATGTTCTCTTCCTTTGCAGATTCCCCTGTAGTGAGCGAGGAACACCATCGGAGCCTGCCAAAGAAAATCCTGCCACCTCCACTGACTTCACCACCACCAAGTCTCTTCACTCATCCACTCCGTCTGGAGAAATGTTCGTCATGGATTTTGTCTTCCTTGTATCCACAATCAAAGCTCATGGAAGCAGCAGTCAAGAGATCAAAAGATATATTAAATGTGGTGAATATTCAATATTCTTCAGAGTATTGAAGAGCCAGAACCTCACTTTAAAGACTAGGTCCACCTGAACTCCCCCAAAAGATTAGAAAAAATAACTAATTCAGCATTCTATTGAAGTTGAAGTACATGTGATAATTCTTCAAACACCACTAGTGAATATTATTCAGGGTGAACCTAATACTCACCTTCCATGAAGAAGGGCCAAGTCTGTAGGGAGTTTTTAGGCTATTAGAAGAAAAAGGAAACCATCTAGCCTCAGGTGCAGTGAACAATTGTTGATTGCTCATGGAAAGTCATGGTAACCACTCACATAACAAGGGTTGACTTAGAGCAGTGATTCAATTCAATTGCTCCTCCAGGACTTCATTTCTGAATCTTCTTCTTTTTTTTTTTTTCAAAATACCTACCAGTAACCTTTCATGACAGTCTTATTGATTAGGACTCACATTTCCTCAATACAAATGCTATTGTTACTATTGCCAGGTTTCATTGGTTTGGTCTTAAATCATCGTGTTGCCATGTACAATAGAACAACACACTGCCTATTCCTGTGTCATCCTCACAGTCCTTGCTATACTCGATCTCATTGCTGCAATCACGGTGACAAGCCATCTAACAGTTAGAATCTGTATGCTACACAGCAGGCTGGGTTTTTCTGTGTGCATTTGTCTATTGGTGTTAGAGCCTCCCGTGGGTTTCTCAAAATAGCCTGTTACGAATGGGTGTCTACTCTTTGTCCTCACTGCCTGTTTACTATTTCCCTGTCCCTAGTTGTTCTGCTCCATTCCAGCTGCAGGAAGCCCTCTGAGGAGTGGCGAAACCTCCCAGATCCTCTCCCTAACCTGTACCGACTTCTCCACACACACCACGATCACTTAGTATTACTGGAGCTGGACCAGCCAATACCTTTTGAAGGAGTCAGACTGACTGTTAACAATAGACGTTGGTTGTCGGAAGAAACTTCACTTCATTCCTGAAGAATTGACCTTCGATCACCAGAAGTGAGCCCACAAACTCCTTCTCTCTATAGTTAAAGTCTGTGACCACTGAAGACAAGACACTTTTACTGTATGGGATAGCGGATGTCAGTGGTATCCAGACACAGACTACTGTAAGGAATAGGTCAGGGCTGTACCAGAAAGGTGTGTGTACAACGCACAGGACAAGTGACTCCCCTATGGCAGAAATAAGAGAGGAGATGTCACTTTGTAGTGAATGGGTGACTGGGTGCTAAAAAGTTAAAGATGACATTCTTTTTTTTAACATTTTATTAGGGGCTCATACAACTCTTATCACAGTCCATACATATATATACATCAATTGTATAAAGCACATCTGTACAGTCTTTGCCCTAATCATTTTAAAGATGGCATTCTTAATGAACAACTCTGTAAAAAAATTCATCAATGTCAAATAAAGGAGGACATATCTTGGAAGACAATGATAAGGATAATAATGTTCACCAACAAGAAACAGACACCAGAGCTATCTATCATCATGTTCACATGAGGAGTAACCATCTGTGCGTCCACACTGAGGATGAAGGATACATTCTGAACTCTCATGCCACAGAGGTTCTCTTTTATGTATAATAGTGTTTAAAAATTTAAAACATTGATATCAAACATTGATAGCTTTTAACTATAGCAGCAGCAGTGCTTCTGTATCACGTGTATAAGCAGCCTTTATAAAAACCTCCATTTTCCTGTGAGGGTGTGTCTGTTTCTTGGGTCATAAGGAGAACCCCAACACAGGTAGTCCACTCCTCTGCTACTAAGTGGAGGGCCACATGCTAATACAGCTCTCTCTGTGTGCCAGTGAAACCTGTCCTGCTCCTTTCCTGGGAGCTCTGGGCATGAAGCCCCAGTACATTGGGCCTCAGCTATTTCCATTTTCAGCTAACTCAGAGGACACATCATGAATTTTGGACAAAGTTGTGTTTATGTTTTGGCCATTCTACATGGTAATAATTGAGGAAAATGCTGTGTGGTTGTGTGTAGAATATTGGATGGGGTAGGCAGGGCAGTGACCTTATCACACTGTCTTTGTGATTGCAGGTGTCCAGTGTAAAGTGCAGCTGGTGAAATCTGGAGGTGACCTGAGAAAGCCTGGGGAATCTCTGAGACGCTCCTGTGCAACTTCTAGATTCACCTTCAGTGACTATTATATTAGTTGGATCCAGCAGTGTCCAGGACAGAGACTGGAACAGGTTGGTTTTATTAAAACTGCAACCAATGGTCAAACAACGGAGGATGCTTCATCTGTGAAAGGCAGATGATTCACTGTTTCTCCCCCCGCTCCCCCCCCCCCCGATGATAGCATGTGCACCTCAGCCTCACTTGGTCTTCCACAGGGAGAGAGAGAGACCAGAGTTAAGGAGAGAAGGGAGGGGAAGGATGAAAAGGGGAAGGGGAACAGGGGAGTGAGGACCAGGGGAGGGGAAGGAGGAGCAGAGAGAGCTTTTTTATTGCTAATCAAGTCTTATATATCTTTGGGGACATGCAAGCCTCCTAATTGCAGGTAAAGACATATGTCACAGGAAGGGATTGCACTAATTGGACTACAGTAATGAATCGGGGGGACGATCTAGGGGTAGCCACAAAATACGACAGGGAGGTATTGGGAGTACAGATGTGACAAGATGGGTGGATCTTAGATTCAGAGAACCAGCTTAATTTTGGTTATCACTGAGCCAGTTTGACCTGTTCTCTTGCTCACTATTGAAACCATTATCAGTGGGGTGTGAACCCCACCAACAATGGAGCAGACTGCCTTCAGGGGGAATATCTCTGAGCATCTGACCTCCCACCATATGCTGGAAAATAGCCTCTAATGTTTGGCTTTCCAACTGAAGAGAATAAATGACAATTTATGAAAATGATACTTATGACACACTGCCTTGACCAAATCAAACTAGAACCCTTAACATTTTATAAATACATAGATGGTATTAATAAATGCACAGTTGTATTTGTCCACACATTCATACATATTTTAGTGTAGCCAAGAAGAGGTATAGTTTATACAAGTGTTAGTAAAATAAATTCCACATTCATGTGTTTATTCCAAATAAAACATGCTTAAACATGTTTCTGCTATCACTGGCTGTCTGTTGGCCATATTTTCTCAGTAACACACTTAACTTGGTTTCATTGGGTTGACTTAAAATACATCTGTTTCTGTGAGTCAGGAAACAAAGAAAGAAAGAGAAAGAAAGAATGTAGGCCAACAGAAATTCTCTCTTCTGCACACTAGACATTTTTTAATTGGATCAAGCATCATAAAGAATATACTGAAAACTTCACAGGTGAGTCAAAGAGGGGGAAAAGTCAACTGGTACAAATGAAGAATCTGGATGACATGAAGTACTGGTGGAAGAAGTCTGTCGAGTTGCCATTGAGGAGATAACTAAGGAAGTTGGAATTTCACATGGTTCAGCATTTTCAATTATTATGTCACAATTTTGGTTTCTTGATTGGTGCCAAAAAGCAATGCACAGGGATTGATGAGCTAAAAAATTGCTCCTGAAGAGCTGCTTTGTAGGAAATTGAAGTTAATGAAGCCAGTTTTGTGGAATGAAACTTAAGTATTGATAATTCTTGAATGTATCAAAATGATCCAGAGAGAGAGATCCAATGAAAACAGTTAGATCTGTAGGAATCATCTAGGTTGATATTCAAAGAATAACGGTCAATTCAGAATGTATGAAAGTGATTTTGTGGATTCTAAATGGCTAGTCTGGAATGAAATTCTCATAGGACAGAGAAAATCAAAAAGTATTATTATGAATAAGCTTCAAGAAAATGTAACATGGTATTAGTGAGAAAATGTCCTAGAATGTTGCACAAAGGATCTGTTTTTCTCTCTATCATGACAATACACCAGCTCATTCTTCAAGAGTAAGAATGGTTGTCCATTGAGGATTTTGTTTAGAAACCTTAACAGTGGTTCTCAACTTTCTTAATGCCATGACCCTTTAATATAGTTCCTCACATTGTAGTGATCCCCCAACCATAAAATTATTTTCGTTTTTACTTCATAACTATAACTTTGCTACTCTTATGAATCGGCTGACCCCTATGAAAGGTCGCCCAACCCCAAAGGGATCCCGACACAAAGCTTGAGAAATGCTGCCTTACACCATCCACATTAAAGAGCTGATCTTCCCCCTGCATATTTCTGTATTTTCCCATAAGTCAGAGAACATCCCTTGAGTATTGTGGAATTTTCAGTCTGACGTTCTGTAAATCAAGGAGCATAGAATATTTGGGGGAAGGTTCATAACAATAACTTTACATTTTGATTATTTTTTGTTTAGTGAAAACATCTAAGACAGTGGAGAAATGTATTTAACTACATTTGTATATATGCATATATATGTATGCAATACCTATATCTTGGAGGAAGAACAAGATGGTGACCAAGCAGTACACATGGGAAGGACTCCACAAAGACCAGCGGAAAAGAACCAGGAGAGGGATATGCTACACTTCCAGAATGCAGGATTTTCAGCAGAAAGTTACATAACACAAATTTAATAAAATATCAGCAACATTTGCTGATAGACTCCCCTTTGTCACCGGCCCTCAACAATAACCAACTGTTTGAAGATTCCCAAATTGCTAGACTTAATTTTCCTAGTCCAGGAGCTAGCTAGGATGGTGGAACTGCTGAGCTTCAGAAACATAGCTCTATGGAACTAGCTTGAGACCAACATAAGCACAAGTAGACTTGGCTTTCAACACAAGTCAATGGAGGTCTAGCCGGATGCCCTAGAAGCCCTAAATCCCCAATAACCAAGATAGCACAACCTAACAGTGTAGTTACATAATCTGGTGTCACCTGTAGTCTAATAAGAGGAAAGAGGTGGAATTTAGCTTGTCGAATATGTCTCAGTTTGATGTCCTCATTTGGAGGGGCTATGGAGATAAACAGCTCACTAGAGGCCAGACACACTCTCTGCTTTGTCTTCCTGCAAGCAAGACATATGGAACCATGCTGATGGAGCAAGAGCGCTGAAGCTGGAGAAGCCACGTGGAGACCCATGCCAGTGCTGAGATGCTTCCACCACCACTGGATCCACAAGAATTTCCACCCACTGGCCTGGGATCTTCCTGCATTCAGTAACATTGCATGGATTCATAAGTCTAAAGAGGAATTTATGGACTAGTACTAAAATATGGGTTAATATCAGACTTATGGACATGTTCTGAACTGGGCGGGAATGTTTTCTTAATGTACAATTGCTCTTTGATATAAAATTCTCTCTTACATGCATAGGAATGCCTCTGGATTTGTTCCTCTAGTCAACCCGGACTAACACAATACCCAAGAAGTGTGGCAATAACTCTACAGGGCAGCCTGCAATAGTCATAGATAGTGAATAGACTAACTCTCAGAAGCTGGGGAAGTTACAACTATTCCTCTTTCCAGGAGATACAGCTCTGCCCCTCCCTCCCCATCTTAAGATGCCGACCAAAAAAGCATGGATTAAAAAAAATATTTCTATAGCAGTTAATACACACCTGGTTGATTAACAAGGTATTGTCCTCACAATACAAACAGAAATTGCAACAGTGGGTTTTAAAAGTATGGGCAGGGAATTTGGGCATATGACAAAGACTAAAAGGTTTAGGGCCAAGAAACTTCTCCTTGTTCACATACCAAGCTATTCATCAGTTGTCCCATAACTCCATCCCTGGTCAGCACCCCAAGCCACTCAGATAAACAACCTGCCCTTTGATTCGGTGTGGTAGTTCTATAACCTGGTGTCAATTTTGTACTTGAGAGTATTAAGAGGGAAGGGTGGATTCTATTCTGCCTAACATTTCATAGCCAATGAGGCCTCTGTGTGGGCAAGGCCTTCTCCTGAGGATTCTGGGAACTCCTGGATTTCATCTTTGAAGATGGGAGACATTCTCTCTCTCTTCACTCCCTGGGAAACAGCAACTGACAAGATACATGGAACTATGCTAGTGCCCTATGCTGCAGAAGCTGTGTGGACACTCGTGCCAGTTCAGAGATTCTCACAATGTCATTGAACCCGCAAGATTTCACACCCACTGGCCTGTGATCTTCTTGCATTCGGCATCATTACATGTGTTTCCCGAGTCTGAAGAGGACGTTATAGACTGGTATCTGACATATGGGCTAATGTTGGACTTATGTACTTATTCTGAACTGGGTTAAACCTCTCTCTTATACACATATGAGTGTCTATAAATGTGTTTCTTTAGTCTACCTGGATGAAAACAGTAGGCTATTGCTTCATTCCTCCCTACTAGACCAGCTAAGCAGGTGGAGGGTATAAAAGGCCCCCAAATGGATTTTTTAAGCTATGTATTTAATTTAAAAAATTTTTACAAAACAACCTTATCACCTTCAAACTACTTGCCATTACACTTAATATATTTGTCAAATCTGTGATTCCGTTTTTGGAAATACTTTTCAAATTTGTCCGTTGGGATTTCTGATACACCTCCCTCATTTTTTTCTTCACCTCTTCTATGTCATCAAATCACTGCCCTCCTCAACTACCAACTAGGATTTTTTCCCCTTGGGATCACATGTTATGCAATCTTTTCAAAACCTCTAAATAGAAAAGGTAATTAAAGTCTGACCTGTTGGAATGAACTCCAAATGCACTATCCGCCTCACAGTAAACAACAACAACAAATTTGATTTCACTTGATGAGCATTCTTTGGTGTCTTCCACTGGTTCATATATCCTGATCAGGAAACATAATTTCAAAGCCACACACTGTACTCTTAAATTGGCCATCACAAATTCGAGGTTCAAGCAAAATTGCTTTCACGACAAAACTCACTGTGATCAGAAGGAATCTTCCCAGGAGACATCACTGGGTGAACTAACTCAATGCTTGCCTAATGGGAAAAAAAAGTGCATATTACAAAAACTTTTCCCAGTGGAGCTTTTCCCGTTTCTTTTGGTTGTGTTTTGGGTTTTTTTTGGGGGGGAGGTACCCCCACAGACCCGTTCTTCCAGTCCTATTTAGTCACGTCCATCATCCAGAAAAGAGAGAACCCCAACTCCTCTGACCTTGTTTACTAGAGGTCTGTCATCTTTAGATATTTAACCTAAATCATAAAAATTCAGGAGTCTCAGCCATACCAGGTACCAAAACCATTCCACTAGTCTTAATATCAACCCTACTCTTACATGTTATAAAATCATCACACTACCAGACACTGTCCCCAACTGCTCAAAAACTCCTGATCCACACACCCTTAGCTTCCCCAAGGACAAGGTTTAGACAGCAGATGTTCTTTTGCTGGCATTGTTGTTGCTCTGTGTTCTATCATTCCTATAATCCCTCCATATCTAAAACAAATTGTGCACTCTTCTTATAATTCATCCTTAATCAGGACTTCATTATGTGCTGGTATACGTAAGAACTGGGGGGTGGGGGGTAATGTTAATTTACTTTTTTTGCATTCACTTAAATTTGTTTTCCAGTTTTTGAACCCATCATCAATCCAGAAGTTAGCACCCACATCAGAGACAATGCTCCTGGACAAAACTTAGAGCCAAAACAAACATATATAAAGAGCTCTCACGATTCTTACTCTAGTATCATTTTTTCTATTATTTTTTAAAACTTTACATTTACCCTTTCCTTCTTTAATATTTAAAGGTTGATTTCTTATCCCTTTTAACCTATCTTTTATTTGTCCCCTTCTTTAATTCTCTTCCAACATTTTCTTTCTATCTCATTCTAATGAAAATAAAATCTAACACTATTCTTAAAATTTATTATCTTTTCCCCTGATCTATTAGCATTACCCATTTCCTGGTCATAGCAACAAGTACATTTGGGAGACCTAATTTCCTTTCATTTAACCTACAAAATAACACTACAGGATCTCTCACTTTTTTTGCTTACTTTTTCTTTGTTTCTCCCTCCTCCAACACTTCGTCTTCTACTTTTTAATCTACCCAAATAAAACCTAATCTAACACTCTCCCTCATACAGTTCATACTGTCCACTGCCCCCTCTACTGTACTATCTAACAGAGTTAAACACACACACACACACACACACACACACACACACAAGAAAGAGAAACAAACAACCAAATTCCAAACAGAACTAAATGCAATGTCTGAAACTGAACAGGCTATGGAATTACCAGAGAAATATATTAAAAGAATAATGATAGCACTCATACAACAGATGAAGGGAGAGACTGAGAGGAAAAGTAAAACAATAGAAAAAAGCTGGTAAGTTCACTATATGCCACAGAATAAAAAAAATTAAACAATACAATAGCAGCATTACAAAACACTCTAAAAAGGAAGCAGAAGAGAAGAGAGAGAAACCTGAGTTAGTGGGCTTGAAGATAAATCTGTCGACTCCAAGTAAAATAAAATGCAAAAGAGAAATAGAAAAACTTTAAGAACAATGTAGGATGCAATCAAGAGGAACAACATATCTAATGGGAATCCAGAACAGGAAGGAAAAAAATACATACAAACAAGGAATAGTATTAGAATTCTCTTAAGAAAAATTTCCTCAATGTCTAAGGATGAAATGATAATTATTCAGGAAGCCAAAAGAATTACAATCAGGAGAAACCCCAAATGGAAAACTACCCTGCACAACGTATTCACTATGTCTAATATCAATTGGTAAGGGAAGAAAATGTAAGTGAAGATAGCAACAACAACAAAAAAGAACAATTATATACAATGGGTCAAAATAGCATAACTTCAGATTTCTCAATGGAAACTATGCAGACAAGAAGAAAATAGAGTGAATTACACAGAACACTGGAAGAAAAAACTGTGAACTTACAATATTTTACCAGCAAAAATATCACTCAAAGATGATGGAGAAATAAAAGCATTGTAAGAGAAGAAGAAATTCAAAAATTCACATATAGATTGTGATAAGAGTTGTATGAATCCCAAATAAAATGATTTTTAAAAGAATTTAAAAGAATTCACAAGAACAAGACCACCACTCTGTTAAAAAAAAACAAACCCAAAATCCAGTGAAATACTATGGCCATCAATAACACCATCACATTTATTTGAAACCAACATAAAGACAATTCCTAACAAAAATAAACATACCCAGAGCGACACTGAAAGCAATAAATTAATATAGGAAAAACAATGAAACTATGAAAATACACATTAAAGACTCACACAAAACATTAACAAATGTAAAGAAAAATGTCGGTAACAAATATATACCTGTCAAGAATCTCACTGAATGTCAATGGACTAAATTCACCCATAAATGCATGTAAAACCCAAAGCTATCCACATCATCGATGAGAAAGCTGTAACAAATATAAGTATTCTATTGCAGCTCATGCAGAGACCACTAAGTACAATGAAAGAGGAACACACAGAGGAAGACAAGATAGATGACTAGAACATCTACATGACTAGAACATCACTTATGCAAAGTGAAATATTTTATCAGCAGATTAAAATGAGAGCCCACAAACTGGCATGGGGGTAGGGGGTTACCAACAACATATCACACAAAGATCTAATCTTCAAAATGTACAGAACTCTACAACAACTCAATAAGAAAATGACAAACTAACTAATTAAGAAGAGGGGAAAAGACATAAGCAAACATTTCTCCAAAATGAAGTACAGATGCTAACAAACATAAAAAATGGTTGTGATGACTAGTCATCAGGAAGATGCAAATTAAAACCTCAACAAGATAGCACTTTATACCCATAATACTAGCCCAATTAAACAACAACAAAACAAAACCCACAGGAAACAACAAATGCTGGAAAAGATGTGTAGACGTTGGAACTAGTATTCAGTATAGTGGACTAGTAAATAAAGCACCATGGAAAATGATATGGCAGTACATACACAACTGGGAACAGAAATTCCATATGCCCCATCAATACTACTATTAAGTTTATACCCCAACGAAATGAGACACAATATGTGTAATTGTATGCTTTCCCATATTCAAAGCAGCACAATTCACAATAGCAAAAACTGGAAGCAGACAAATGTCCCATAGTGGAAGCATGAATTAAGAAACTATGGTGTGTACACATAATGGAAAACAATGCATTCCTAAAAACAACAACAAAAACCATGAACCATGCATCATCTCCCTTGTGTGCACTTTGTAAGAATCACCTCAAACAAGGAGACCTCACATTGGCTGGGTCACTCTGTCAAGAAAGGGGAAAAGGGGAAAGACTTTCCATTTGATGCTGTACAACAGTGAGAGAAGGCTCTGACAAATGAGCAGCCCCCACCCCCACAGGAATGAAGGGAGAACCTTACTGGAACATCAAAGTAAGACCAGGGGATGGGGGCAACTACATTTGAAAGGAGGTGTTGATATTTTTGTTGCTGGGTTTGGTTGGTAAATGAGGAGGAGCAACCTCACTTCGTGAGGGATGCTAAACAATAATTGTTGGGAACCTAAGTGGTCAATAAACTGATTTTATGTTCCAGGGTTGACACTAATAATATGTTTCTACCCAACCCTGGATGAACTATGCTATGGAGTAAACACTATGATGACTGTAGATGTTGGCCTTACAGGCCAAGGGCCACATCAGGAGGACACAGAGTAGAAGCCCTACTGAATGCACTGAGCAATACACCAAATCTACCTATACCCTTGATTAAGGATTGAACTATTTTTAAGGCAGGGGAGGGAAAACCTGTGGAAATGTTGGTCATTGGACATCCCTGGCTTAGTGGGTGTCCAATGCAGTGACACTGAGAACCACCAAATATTTAATACCTCAATGTGTTCCTTGCAATAATATGAACAGTTTTAATCTGATAGGCAAGTACCTGCACTTGTAACAACTGATAAAAGTAAATTTTCCCTAACACCAAGAACCATGCTCAGTGTAAGCAGAGGTCATTCAATTAAGAAATCTTTCTGTACAAAGCAACAACTCGTGGATTGCACCTCAAAGTTATATACTTGCATAAACCCCTCATATCAACAGTATCTTAAATTCTATGTCATAAATTATTGATGCTATCAATGCAATCACATCTGAGGGGGCTTTGTTTTACGCCTTTTTGTTATTGCTGCTGCTGTTGTTGTTGTTGGTGGTGGTGGTGGTGGTGGTCTTTTTGTCATAATATGACCACCAAAGTAAACCAGAGCAGATGGATTATAGGCTCCCACTTAACTCTATTCCCAATCCAAGAACAGTTAGTTCTGATAACAGGGCCTGCTCAATACTGACCTTAATGAAACAATCACTGAAGGTAAGGGAGCTACAGCAGTGTGGTGAAGAAAGCACATGGCGCCCCGCTAACAATTGGAATAGTGTCTGGGGTCTTAACGGTTTGTATTCAAACAGTCACTAATCTAAGTGAGGTGTCAACTAACTCCACATGGATGAAGCACATGTGTGATGCAAAGATAACAAAATCCAAATATGGTGAGGGAAAAATAGCAAAGTTTAATTGTGAAAAACAAAACAAAAAAAATTATAGGAAAGTATGTAGGACAGTGGGGACCCCAAATCCATCTGGAAACCATCTAGTGAGAGTAAATCTCTGGCATATCCTCTTTAAACACAGGAAAGGGTCTAGAACAGCTTTACTATCAGCCAGAGATCATTGTAATCCTGATTATGTTCAATCACACCATAGTATAATATGATACTTTTTCAGTTAACCTCTCTCTTGACTCAACATGAATTTGCTGTAGCTTCAAGTATTCCTCACTTTATCCACTACAGTAATTTCTTCTCAGGCTTTTAAGATTTTTTTTGGGGGGGAGGGGCTTTTAAGATATTGTTGGTGGTATTTTCTTTATTAATCTTTATTTTTATTTTTATCTTTATATTCTTATTTTCTTCTTCTTGCCGGTTTGTTTTGGTTTCTGTTGGGTTTCCCAGACTGTGAAGCACAGGAGTAGATGCATAGAAACAATAGGTAAGGCAATGATTTAGGGGGAATGTGTGAAGGGGAGGCGGGGACAGTGAGGGAATTGGGGGAGCATACAGTAAGTACAGGAGGGGGAAGAAGCACTTGTAATGATTGTGATGATGTCTACGCAACTCATTTTAAAAGCAATTTATCTCTACATAGAAGCGTGTGATATTTGAATACTGTATGAAGAATATTGCTACTAAAACAAACAAATAGAAGCCAAAGTTGACCAATGATTACCGTGGTTGAAGGAGAAAGCACTGTTGCTTAGGGATCATTGAGTTTGATGGTTGTGGATGAATTTGGAAAAGGATACGAATAATCATTGTACAACATGAAACATTTTAATTAATGGCACTGAATTATACATGTAGAAGTTGTGTAATTGGAGAATGTTTTGTTGTGTATATTTTTGCTACAATTACAAAACTTAATTCATGAATAATAATGACTACAAGGAAGAAGAAAATGTTCTAAAATTGAAAACGGTGATAACTTCACAACTATTCTTGACATGATTGAATTATTGAATTGTATGACATGTGGATGACATACTAATAAAACTGTTAGAATATTTATCCCTATCAATATCTGTCATATCTATCTATCTATCATTTATCTATCACTATCAGTATGGTAGTTACACAATTTCAGGTCAAATTGAAAATATATAATGTGGTAAAATCTAGCCTGTCACTGAGGTCACAGATTGATGGTACCTCCTTGTGGGCATGGTTTTCTCATAAGGAGGAACATTGGAACCCACTCCCACCCCCAACTCTGTGTCTTCATCTTTATGCTGTAGAGACATTGGATCCACAAGAGTTTGTACCTACCATCATGTGATATTCCTGCATTCGGCATCATTGCATGTGGCTGCATGAGTCCAAAGAAGAACTATGGAATAGTATCGTACTCATGGACTTGAGTTGGACTGGGCTGGGATGTTTCTGTCAATATGTAATTACTTCTTCATATAAAGCTATTTCTTACACATATTTGAGTGACTGGTTTGAATTCTCTAGACAACCAGGCCTAACACAAGCAATCTCTCTGTCAATCTGTCAATCTATCGTCTATCTACCTAGCACTTATGCCTTAACAGAAAAAACAAGTGTGCACCATACTGTTAGAGATTATGGGAATCAAGAACATTACAAAGATTATAAATGATAGGTAATCATCACAGCAACCAAATAGCTTCAACATTAAAAATAGTACCTAAAAACAAGTAGTCTCCTGTCACTTTTATTTATTGAGTTTTAAGAACTTGGTTCATATTTTGTATATAAGGCCATTATCTCAGTTGGTTTCTACAAATATACCCTTTCCATGACTTTTGCTTTATATTTCTTAGAAGTGTCTTTCATAGAGCCCATAACAAAATGTCATTGAGTCTCTCCTGACTCATAGCCATGCTCTACAAATTTTTTGACTGTAAATATTTATGGGAAGAGAACAGAAAAACTTGATTAATTCACACGGACAGTTTTTCAGTTAGCAGTCCAATGACTATGACACACAGATGACACCAATATGTAGAGATATTGAGCACTCACTGATGGATACAAATGATTAGAGCCTTCAATGTGGTTTATATTTCATTATATAGAAATATTTAGTCCTCTCAAGTGGTTCCAAAAAATGTCATGAAAAAAACAAGAAAATACTGCAGTCACAGAATTCATTTCACCTAAATTCACAATCAATATCAATATAAGAAGCAGGCAATAAATACAAGGTAAAAGAAATTTCTTTAAAAAATCATTAAATATTTTAATGTCATTGTTGGGACTACGGTATGGCTTACCCCAGCCATGTCATTCTCTATCACCTAATATGGAAAAGAAATCTTGACAATGAATTTTAAAAGACCAATGAAAACTTAATGTATATTTGAATGATGGTATAGGCAAAGATTACTGAATACACCATAAGTTTCAAGAACTAACAAATCTGTTTTGTACTCCTGAGAATTTCCATAGAAGTAAAGATGAAGATAATTTGTTTGGTTTACTTTTGTTTTAGAGGAATAGGGTCCCCAATTTTTTTTACATAATTTATAGACCTGTGGAGATAAAACTATCTGCTTTTATGACTCCCATGTTCACAGCTCAAGATGGTGAATTTAGGTCACATAGTTCAACAACTAATCGTTTCCCTTATGTCAATAGTTCTATCATTTTAAGTAGATTATAAAGGTATAGAGAGTATATATACACAGGCACACACACTTAGTCTAATTCTTCGGAAATCTTCTGGTATGTGACATTTCTTAATAGTTCATCAGCTTCTATTGCAAGTTGGCACTTCAGAGAACACAAAGGTCAGTTTGAGAAACTATTTAAACACTGAAATTCGTGCGTGTAGTATAGTTTAAATGAAATATATATCATTTAAACAATGTATATAATTTAAACTAACTTTCATTTTGTTCCTTGGCTTTCTCAAGGCGCACAGAAGCTACATTGGGAGGACACTCAGGAGAAAAAGCAGTGGTCCAGGTGTGCTGGAACAAGATTTTTGGCTTTAGTTATCACTTAGCTCTCATGCTACAGCCTCGAGTAGCAAGAGAGGTGAATGTATGAGAGTACCATCTTCACTCACCCATTAGATTCCCATGGAGACATTGAATGTGGACACGGATGAGACTGTCTTCTTCACATAATGTCTTAATCACAGTCATGAAATAACTAAGCAGGTATAATTTTAAGCTGTAAAGAATTATTTATGATTTCTCTACAATAGTAGAAAAGTGGAATAAATATGATTGCCCTTTCATTGGGCCCATATTACTCTACAAATTCCAAATTGGAAAGTACTGAGAGCAACTGGATTAAATGACTGACCAAATATCACCCTGTGGCTTGGGACATGGGAAAGAAATCCATGCCATTGAGTGTAAAGCTCAAGGTGTTGATTTCCATAGTCCGGGGAGAACTTTTCAGCTTATTAAGAATATTTGTAGCCCCCAGAGTAATTTATTTCAGTGGACAGCACTGAAGCTGCAGTTCAAGAAGGACATGTCTGAGTAGAGAACATAGGAGCAAATTAAGGGGGAGGAAGAGAGATAGTGGAACACATCCTGGCCCACCAGGACTGGAGGACAATATTCCCGTTCAGAGCAGCCAATCCACAGAGAAGACCATATGTCTGGCCCCATTATGAGACACAACATCCCGCACAGACTCATAGCCCTACAGGGGACAACACTGGAGACACAGTGTGGGAATTTCACCCAATCTGGTCCCCCAACAAACGGAGGCAAAAAACAAGAAGGTTGTGCAACAGAACAGCAAGGGGAACAGAGCAACAAAGTGCCCAGGGAATACCAAAAACAGACTTTGGGGTCAGGGCTTGGCACCCCATCAGACTTGACCAGAAAATACTCCTAAAGGCCAACAAACAGTCCTTGAATTAACCATAGGCTTTCCTTTGTTGTTGTTTTGTCATTGGATATTTTATTGTTGTTGTTGTTGTTTGTTTTTTTGTTACTTTGTTTTGCTTTGCTTTGTCTTGTTTTTGTGCACATGTGTGTCTAAATAAGATAGGCAGGATGAACAATCTGGTGGAGAAAACAATGGGACTGACAGTTCTGGGGGGACATGGAAGACGTGGAGGTGGGGGGAAAGGTATTGGGGTTAACAAATCCAGGGCAAAGGGAACAACAAAGTGATCCAAATTGGTGGTGAGGAGGGTGTCGGAAGCCTGGTAAGGCATGATTAAGGGTAATGTGGCTGAGAGGAATTACTGAAACCCAAATGAAGGCTGAGCATGATAGTGGGACAGGAGGAAAGTTAAAGAAAATAGAGGAAAGAGCTAGGAGGCCACTTCTAGAGGTCTAAATAAAGGCACATGCATATGTAAATATATTTTTATATGAGGATAGGAAATTACATCTATGTGCATATATTTATAGGTTTAGTATTAAGGTAGCAGATGGACATTGGGGGCTACACTCAAGTACTTCCTCACTGCAAGAATACTATGTTCTGTTAAACTGGCATTCCGTGATGCTCACCTTCTTGATATGATCACTGAAGACAAAGCAGGTGAATAAAAAAATGTGGTGAAGAAAGCTGATGGAGCACGGCTATAAAAACATATAGCATCCAGGGTCTTAAAGACTTGGAGGTAAACAATCAGCCATCAAGATCAGAAGCAACAAAGCCCACATGTAAGAAGCACCTCAGACTGTATGATCATGAAGTGCCAAAGGGATCAGGTATCAGATATCAAAGAACAAAAAAATCATACCACTGGGTGCTTACCTTCCCAGTATGATCACTGAAGACAAATGGGTGCATAAGCAAAAGTGGTGAAGAAAGATGATGGTGTCCATTTATCACAAGACACAGAATCTAGGCTCTTAAAGGCTTGAAAGTAAACAAGCTGCCATCTAGCTCAAAAGCAACAAAGCCCACATACAAGAAGCACACAAGCCTGTGTTATCACTAGGTGTCGAAGGGATCAGTTATCAGGCATCATCGGAACAAAAAAATCATATCATTATGAATGAGGGGGAGAGCGGAGTGGAAACCCAAAACCTATCTGTAGGCAATTGAACATCCCCTTATGGAAGGGTCACAGGGAGGAGATGAGCCAGTCAGGGTGCAGTGTAGTAACGATGAAACATACAACTTTCCTCTAGTTCCTAAAAGCTTCCTTCCCCTACTCCCCTACCCCCACTATCATGATTCCAATTCTACCTTACAAATCTGGCTAGACCAGAGGATATACACTGGTACAGATAGGAATTACAAACACAGGGAATCCAGGACAGTTAATCCCTTCAGGACCAGTGTTGAGAGGTGATACTGGGAGGGTGGAGGGAAGGTGGGATGGAAAGGATTACAAGGATCTACATGTAACCTCCTCCCTGGTGACTAACAACCCTAACATAGGGAGATATCAGACAGTGTAATATATGACTAAATAATTATAATTTACAAATTATTAAGGGTTCATGAGGGAGGGGGTAGCAGAGAGGGAGGGGAACAAAATGAGGAGCTGATACCAAGGGCTCAAGCAGAAAGCAAATGTCTTGAGAATGATGATGGCAACATATGTACAATGTGATTGAAACAATGGATAGATGTATGGGTTGCTATAAGAGTTGTATTAGCCCCCAATAAAATGACTAAAATAAATAAATTAAATGTAATTAGGAAAAAAAGAGTATTTTTAGCATGCGTAATAAAAACATTCAGTTCAGAGGGATACTGTCATTAGATTTACACTTCAGATTTCATGATCTCTGTCATGAACTTATCTGAGACAATCATGATCATCACATTTAGAAATGAAGGTGACCTGGACTAGTCGGCAGATACACATAGTCTGGGATTTAAGGTGGTCAGACAACCCCCAGCAGCAGATGGCATAAGATGGCACTTTGTTGAAAAGACCAGTATCAAGTGATGCCATTCCAGCCTATATGTGAAAAAAGAACCAAGCCTGCAATGTCTAAATGACACACACAAATATGACTGTGTTTAAGTATCTGGAAATTGATAAAATCTATGGCTCTTTCTGTCAAAGCAGTTACTTATTCCCCTCAACAGCATCTGGCTCAGAGAAGTCCAGGTGAATTTGGTTTAAATTTGGTTAGTTGTGATATAATACAGTGGTTATAACCAAGCAGAAAACGAGTTAGGGAGACCAACTCTAACTCTAGACCATTTTTGAGACCTAGGATATGAAAAAGAGAAATGAAAAGGGAACCACTGTTGGAAATTAGCTTTAAAACGCTTGTTTTGAGTTGCTACTTCTTAATTGTCAATAATATGAACAATTTTCCATAAAGCTCAATCTGTGAGTTTGGGTAAGCAGCAATTAGAGTGCTGTGTCCAGAGCATAAATGGAGATACTGAATTTGGGGATGCTGACATTTCAGATGTACCAGCATCACTTGGGTAAAGGGCATTTAAAACAGTTTCCACGGTCATTCTCCAAATGCTGAGGCCCTGTTGCCTGTGGGAAGCGCAGGCCTACATTAGAATCCAGAGTCTCTATTCAGTCTTTAGCAGGTGTCTTTCCATTGAAGATGTGACTTACTGCTTTGGGTCCTCATTCCTACTCTGCCCCTTCTGAGAGAGATGCTGGCCGCAGTACCCTCCTCCTATGAAGGCATGAAAGGGCTGGGGTCACACAGGGTGCTGACGGAGATTCCAGCTGGAACACCTGCCTCCTATGCTGGCTACAAGGGCTGGGGGGGGGGGAGGCTTAAAAGCTGGCACTGGCGACCGCACAGGGCACCCCAATGCTGAGATTGGAGAGATGGCTCTTGTGGGGATCCCAAAGCCGTGTCCTAGTCTCCCTAGGAGGAGGGAACAGTGATCTTTTGAGCTGCAGGCACTGTGAACAGCACAGGCTCCACAGCAATGTGGGGCTAGCCTGAAAGGGCAGCAGTGGCTCCAACAGGACACAGAGGGCAATGGTGCCCAACTTCCCCACTGGGAGTAGAGCGCCGCAGCAGGCAGGCTCAGAGTTCCCAGCTGCTGGCACTGCAAACCCCACAGTGCACAGGGGTGGACAAAGTCGGCTCTGCTGGGAACACAAAGTCATGTAGCTACCCGTCCTAATAGGCAGGAACTTTGGCCAGCACTATGAACAGTGTAGGGTCTGGGCTCAGAGGAACACGCCTTGGTGGGCAGGTTTAGCACTCCCAGGGGTTGGTACTGGATACCCCATGGTGCACCATGGCAGAAAGGGCTGGCTCTGACACAGGGTCCGGGCTATGGTGGCAGCCCACTGTACTGGGAGGAATGCACTGAGGTGAGGCAGGCTTAGCGCTCCAGGACAGAGGCACAAGGCTCTGCAGTGCTGGGAGCCAGCCTAAAGTAGCTCCCCTGGAAAGGCAATGCAGTAAGCAGAAGTGAGATTGCCTCCAGCCATGGGCTCATACCTGCGGGAAGTGCTTCCCAAGCAGGGAGTGGAGAGACAGTTAAGTTGATGGATGGGCAAATGGGGTGCTGGTGGAGAGGTTTAAGGCAGCAATGGGGGTGAATCATCCACTGCGGAGGTTGTCCAGGCAGCCATTGGAAGAATGCAGGTGAATTAAGGGCCTTGGGTGAATGGAGGGAGGGACCCCAGCTCAAGGGCAAATCACTGCCACATGGAGAGAGGGAAACTGTGGGAAAGGCAAACTTCTCTCCTAGTGGGGTCCCATGAGTAGGCAACTGCTATAGGGGGTCCCACCACAGCTGCGTGTCTTGGCAGAGCAGCCAAGCGATTCTAGGTGTGGAGTCCAGTTCTGGGGGTGGAGTGAGGCTACAGCTGGTCTCTGCCACTGTGGAGGAGCCCTGATGACTTGAGATGTCCCAAGAATGGAATGCTGACTAACCGAGGCCCTGGCTCAGAACAAATGCATGGGTTGGGGGTACAGTTCTGTACCAGGGGGATCTTTCACTCACCTACTCTTTCCACTCGGCTACCTGGAAAACAAACCCCCTTTTTCAAAAGAGCCCTCAGAGTGTGTGGCTCACCTGGTCCGCCATCATCCCTCTCCTAATCATGTACATTTGAGAAGCAGAAATGAGGTGACGTTCACAGCATGAAAACAAAGAAAAGCATTAAACAAAGGCAACAGGTAACTGTGGAACCAGAAATGCTTTGTCACGTTGGTTCTTTCAATGTGTTGGCAATGCTCCAAAAGCAATTGGCAAGTAAATTCAACCTTAAGATTAAAAGGAGCAGTATCACATGTACCATAACTTGTAATACGAAAATCAAATTTAAAAGGAAGTAGACACAAGACCGATATAACATTAATAATTTGATGGATTTTCTTTTTCTTTAATCCTTCATGAACATAGGTTTATTATGCCTACAAGTAACAAATAATCAAGGGCAGGCATGCAGAATTGTCTTCTTAGTTAAATGAGACTTTTTCTAACAAATGTATCAAATGCAGTTTCTTCCATAACAGTGGAATGTGTGCAATGCTTTCTGGACACAGTGGGCCTGGATGACTGTTCTGCACTCTCCCGCGGCATTTCTCTTACTACTCTGAGAGAACGAAATAGGTCTTACCAACATTGCACCCATAACAGACAAAAAGAAAGCCTAGTGAACATTTTCCTGACACTGATTAAATACTTTGATTATCAAGATCTCTGAATTATTTGCAGGCATGAATTATTTTCAAAATAACTATTTCCCTGAAATGTTTAGTTAACACAGTACGGCCCTGTGACATAGATGGTACACATTGCGCCGCGGACTGCAACATCAGCAGTTTGATATCAATCCAGCTTAGCGGGAGAAAGAAGAGGCTTTGAATATCTTTTAATCATCAAGACTCTTCTCCTGGCACTATATTAGATAACACTCCATTATGATTCACATTTGTCAGTTTATATTCCGGAAGTGGGAAAAATCTTTATTACTGCTAATCTGCTGAGTTTTAAAGTTCCACAGATACCTGTTCACCAGGGGGTAATACTGGTAGTAATTGAAATACTTGTTGGGTAGACTGTAATATGTAACAATTTGTGATCATGGGAAACCTACAATATAATTGTCCCAGAGAGAAAATTAACTGAATTGTCATATTTAACGAGGTATTCCTCCTATCCCTTTTCCTATTGACTGGACAACAACTGGGTATATTTGGTAAATAAGGAATTTATTTGGAATAATGAAGCTTTTCTTAGCAACTATAGCTAAGTTTGTGAAGGTCTCCACCATCACATCTCTGTAGAGTTGCTTCTGAGAATCATCCAGCAATGCTCATTCTTCTGGGGTAAAATCCACAGCCACATTCTCAACAGTCACTGAATCCTAAAGTAACCCACAGGATCTCCTTCATTTGAGGAATAAGCAGTCAAATATGTGTGAACAGAAAAATGAGGCATCTAATCCTGAGAAATTTTCTTTATATTGTGATTTGACACATGGTTATGGGTTCTATGATGTCTACCGTAGGGTTTACCCATTATTCTAGCCATATATATTCACTTCTCCAAAAGTTTCATCTCATCCCATAGACTTATCAATATGAAGAACCTTCAATATTTTAATGAAAACCTTACATTACCTTTAATTCCATTTTTTCATACTCACTGTGTAAAGTCTCAAGTTTTTAAAATAATAAGCTTATCACTGCTCACATGGACTTCTCAAATCCAGGCTACAACCTAACTTTAAGAGTTTATAATATTTCAGCAATTCTCCACTATAAACAACATATTCCATAACATCTCTCTCTTTCTATTTCTCTCCATCTCTCTCTGTGGTATGTGGGTATATGAGAGATGGGTGGGGGTATATTTATGGAGAGGAGGTGAAACACCTTCCACAGTGATATCTCTCTATTTATATATATCTATATACATATATTTATATAAAATAAGTGAATGTTGAAATATTAACAATTAATAAATACTTCAAGACTGGTATCTTATGGGTTTGCCAGTTTTTTTGGGTTTTTTTTTTTTTGCTTCCCATTAACCACTTCATGAAATAGCATATGATTAACAACTGAAAGACTTCAATATATAATTCAAATGTGCTCTGAAGTATTCCAGATAAACATGTCTTGAGTAATTGCCTGAATACCAATGAAGATGTTTAATCAAACACATGCAAATCTTGAAATGGTCTATGCTCTCAAATTTGGGAAACAAGTGTTTGTCCATAGACTGCTGGTTATCCATATTGTTGTGCATTCAAAAAAAGGAGATATTTAAATAGACGTGAAATTTTTCAAACAATATTTTATGATACACATGCAAAATTCTGCTGAAACTAATACAAAATAGAGCTGCAATACTCGATCAACAGAACTGCTTGGCACTCAAGTAAATGGAAAATAACTTCTGGAATTAGAACTTCTGATATTATGGGTGATATCAAATGGTTCCAGTAAAAGATTGGATTAAGAGAGTACCATAACAATATTCCCCTGTCTTCTTGTCTTTATGGTAATTGTTGCAGTAGGGAAAAAAGGAAGCTATTCAAACAGAAAAATGGGATGCTTCAAATTTTAAAATCATGAAATGTACAGTATATATTTAATATATTTTTGGGAAAAAAATCATCTGAAACATTAAACATATGGGTAGGAGAAAATCATTTTAAAAAGCTGTGAAGTAGAAACTGATCTTTCTGGTTGAAAGTGAGGAGAATCTGAAGAAATAACTAATGAAGATCAAAGATTATAACATTGAGCATCACTATAACAACACACACAATTGAATTAATCAGCAACCCCAGCAGAGTTTGAGCATGATTTGAAATCAAGATTTATATATTACTGAATCCATCATCATTATCCTTGGAACCAGCTATCAAGAACTCAAAGCACCTATTAAATTGGGCAATCTTCTGCCAAGGGCCTACTTAAAGTGCAGAAAGCAAAGGTGCCATTTTAGGACTAAGGTGAGCTTGGCTCAATCCATGATATTTTCATCACCCCATATGCATATTTTCAAATGGGCAATCAATCAGAAAAAATGTAAATTAATTCATGTGAATTTTATGATATTGGTGCAGAATGTTGAGTATACCACAGACAGCAAGAAGAATAAACAAACCTATCATGGACAATGGAGCAATGGTAGTACAGTGAGCTAACTGCTGGGTCAGTCCTTTGAAAGTATCAGTCATTTCACTGGAGGAAGTCAAAGTTTCTATGCCCATACATAGTTACAGTGCAAGAAACCTCCAGGGCAGTTCTGCCCACAATTTTAAAGCTACTCTGTTTTGGAATCACTTTTTTGGCAGTGAGTTTGTATTTTTTTATTTTGGTCTCTAGGAATAAGTACAGGACAAATGCTATTAAAAATCAAAGATGATGAGGTATCATCCTCAATACATGGGACATGTTATGAATGGGATCCTCTGAAGAAAGAGACACAATTGTTTAATTTTTGAAAACAGTCAAGAAAAATAAAATCACCTTCAGTGGCTGTGTTTTTAATAATAGCCCAATAATGGTGTTAATTATGTAAGGCAAGGTAAAGACACTGCAAGCCTAGGCAGGATTTCATTCTGTTGTACAAAGGGGCATTACCAGTGAGGAATGTTTTTACAGGGCTTACAATCACCATACATAAATATAAAGAATAGGAATTCTGGCTTATTGACCAAATGGACACATTTCATTCAGACTCATTCTTTTGATGAGGCCATGAGAAGATATGTGCAACAGTGTAAGAGCCAAATCTACCATCTCTAAAAAAATCTAAAGAAAATATTTCACTGACTGATGGAGAAAAGAAAACTATAGTGAAGAAGCAATGGTGACTTTAAATGTGCTAAGAAAGCATGTCCTTTGGTCGACCTGTATATCTAGACTTACTCAGGAAGTTTATCATCACTGTTATCCAGTGTTTGGAACCACATATGCATTTGATAGCAATAGACTGCATCATACAGCTCCATCCCTTGTCCCCCACCCATCACACTTTTGCCTTTGAATCTAACCTCGGGTTTCAGTGATTCTTATCTGACCTTACTCTGTATAATGAAAATAACCTAGGTTTCTGTAGTACTCACCATTTTGTAGTACAGCTCCTGGAAGAAAAATCAATGCACTCTCTAAATAGCAAGCAGAGACACTAGGAAATTTGGAGTCAGGTGAATGGATTTGGTTCACAGCCATCCAGAAGTTCAAATCCTTGTGATGCTTAAGTGTGCAAGACAGCAGTCCCACGTTTCTGGCTCCCTAGACTGGACTGTATTTTGTTATGTGTGGCCAATCTGCAACCTGAAACTGAAGAGGAGTGATCACTTAGGTATGTCAGTGTTGGCCTGAACTTCTTGCCCTAAGAGAGACCACCCTGAGCCACTGAGCTGAAGATTAGGATCCAAACAGAAGTATTTGTTGTAAAGACAGGGCCCACGCTATGCTAATAAAGTCCATTCTTCTCTTCATCAGGTCCCCTTCATTGACATTTCTGTAATAGAAGCAGGTATTTCCTAGTCTCAGAGGATTAATGGATTCCAGGTGTTCCCAAAAGGCAATTATGACCCTGGATTACTGTATAGCCTTGGGAGTTCAATGCTTAAGTTGAGTGTTGACCTAGGTTTTGAATGGTTGACTTCGAAGAGGAACCCTTCACACTTTAATTTGTTATCAAAATAGGTGAATTTTCAGGAAGAATCTGTTTTCAAGCCAAGTCAATATACTCATTGCTACAATATTCTTATGCTAGTTTTATTGCTATAAAAATATTTACACGACTTCCGGGAAGATGGCGATGGAGTGACACACACCAGAGGGACTCCAAAGAATCCAGGCCAGGAGAGTTGCTCAGAGTGAAATTCAACACCACTGGATCGCAGGAGGTGCATCATAAAGATAAATAGGCACAGATCCACGGGGTTTGAGGGGCTGGGGGCTTTTGGCTTACCTCAGTGGAAGCCGGCTGGGCCTCGACCCTAGTCAAGCTGCCGGATCTGCCCAAGCTGGGACCATTTGGAGCCTGTAGCAGGGCTTGGTCTCAGCACAGCCACAGTTTTCCCCTACCTGCCTCAGGGCAGGGACAGGACGCTTGCGGCTCCACTGGCAGGGATCGGGTTTCAACTACATTGTTGCTTCTGTTTGCTTGTCTGCTCTATATTCCCACACAGCCTTGGAGGGCTGTGCAGGGGCTTTTTCAAGGCACAGCCGCAGCCGCGCCGCGTGGTCTGAGCAGGGACTAAACCCAAACCCCCACAGCTCCATAGGCAGGGATTAAGCTTCAGCTACACTGTGGCGTCTGTTAACATCTCTGCTCTCTGTCCCCCCACTTCTCTGGGGGCTGCTCAACAGTTTTCTTGTGACCCTTCTTGGGGCTCAGCTGCAGACTACCGCTGGGGCTTGGGGCAGGGAGTAAGCCCTTTAAGATCCACAGGCAGGGAATGGGACTCAGCTACATAGTTTCTTTTGCTTATCTCGCTTCCCTGTACCCTTGCACAGTCTAGTATCACTTTTTGATTTTTCTCCCCCCACCCTTGTTCCTGCCCTGCTCTCTCACACTCCATTGCGGACTTACGGGGCACTCCCATTGCCCTAGGGCATTTGCGCCTGGGTCACACCCAGCTAGGTGAGCTCCACCCTGCATAGATATCCCAAGGCTAGGGTAAGGCCTGCTTGCTCTCCACGGGATACTCCTCAGACTTCTCACCAGGTAGTTCCTGCCTGTGTACCTGGGGACATAAGGCAGCTCAGGCAACACTTATCAATATTCAAACCAATAGCGGGAACTTCAGCCCAGCCTCTGCATCACTGGGGCAGGCACTCGACCTGACATCTGGGGCACTCCCCTGATAGGGAAGCCACAGGAAGATAAAGTGGTAGGTTAATCCCGTAGCAAAATCAGCTGTAGGTTAATCCCATAGCAAAATCAGCTGTAGGCAAATCGAAGAAGCATTCCTATAAGTCTTCCAGAGAGAGACTAGAAAATGGCACCTGGTCCCTCAAAAACAACTCAACGCAAACAGCCATCACCCACAACGACCTCAATGAAAAAACAGGAGAAACAAAAGACCAACGCAGAAGATGTCCTGAACATAGCAACCTACATAGAAGAAGCAGACATTGGGATGCCATACAAAGACACTCTCAGAATGCTGCTTGGAGCCATGCAGGATATGAAGGAAATAATACAGAAAAAGGATGAACGGATAGAGGAGATAAAAGACATACAACAAAGGGAAATACAGGAGCTTAAGGAGCAGATAACGAAAAACAATAGCAGAATCGTGTTCCTTGAGAATCGATTGGAGGAATCAGAGAACCGCATCAGTGTTGTGGAGGACAGCCAAGCAGACTGTAATAAACGTGAACAAAAATCTAATAAGAGCATCAGAGAAGCCGAAGAAAACCTAAGAGCTATGTCTGATGCTATGAAGCGGAACAACATTAGAATTATTGGCCTACCGGAGGAAGACACAACAAAGAAGTCATCTGAAACAATAGCGAGAGAATTCTTGGAGGAAAACTTCCCCAGCCTAATGAATGAAAACCAAGCAACCATCCAGGAGGCTGAAAGAACACCAGCACGACGGGACCCCAAGAAGAAATCACCAAGGCACATAATAGTTAAACTATCCAACTTTGAGGAAAAGGAGAAAATCATGAGAGCAGCTAGGGAAAAGCAAGCAATCACATATAAAGGTTCCCACATAAGGATATGCTCAGACCTATCAGCAGAAACTATGAAAAAAAGGAGAGAGTGGAGTAACATATTCCAAAAATTGAAAGAAAACAACGCAAATCCTAGAATATTCTACCCAGCCAAATTATCGATCAAGATCTATGGAGAAGTAAAAGTCTTCCCAGACAAGGAAAAACTCAAAAAAATACGTTACAACAAACGCAGCCTTACAAAAGATCCTCGCCGACTCGGTATGGGCAGAAGAACAACACTCACCAAGCACAAATAAGAGACCAACACATAGAACAACCTCACCCAGAGCACAACAAAGAGAAAACAGACCCCAAGATAGCAATGGCTTAAAGATGGAAAGAAGTCAAGAATGATACACACACACTAATGAGAAAGGAAAGTAGGAAAACTCCCAACACAAAAGGTATAAAATGGCATCACAGAGTCCGCACATTGAGATAATAACCCTGAATATCAATGGCCTGAACTCAGGCATTAAAAGACTGGGACTAGCATAATGGCTTAGAAAACACAACCCATCAATTTGCTGCCTACAGGAGACACATCTCAAGGCTACAGACAAAAACAGGTTGAGAATCAAAGGCTGGAGAAGGACCTACCAAGCAAACAGCAATACAAAAAAAGCAGGGGTTGCAATCCTTATCTCGGATAAAATTGACCTCAAAGTGCAAACCATAAAAAGAGATAAGGAGAGACACTATATAATGCTCAAGGGAATGATAGACAATGAACCACTAAGCATTGTAAACATATATTCCCCGAATGAGAGACCAGCTCAATACGTCAACCAAACATTCCAAAAGATTAAGACAGAAATCACAGACTCAACAATTATACTGGGCGACTTCAACTCACCACTCACTGAGAAAGATAGATCACAGGGAAAGAAACTCAACAAGGAGACTAGAGAACTAAACTCCACAATTAGACAATTTGACCTAATAGATATTTACAGAGCTTTTCATTCAAATAAAAAAAATTTCACATTCTTTTCAAGTCTATTCGAAGATAGACCACATGCTGGGGCATAAGGCAAATCTACATAAATTTAAGCACATTGAAATAATACAGACCTCTCTCTCTGACCACCGTGCCATAAGACTGGAAATCAGCAAAAGGAAGACAAAGAAAATAAGAGCAAATAATTGGAGGATGAATAACACTCTACTGCAAAAGGAGAGCATACTGGTGCAGATCAGAGACGAAATCAGGAAATTTCTAGAAACCAACGAAAATGAGCACACGACATACCAAAACTTATGGGACACAGCAAAGGCAGTCATCAGAGGAAGGTTCATAGCAATACAAGCACACCTAAGAAAAGAAGAGAGACTCATGACGGATACACTGATGCGAAATTTACAAAAACTAGAGCTGAGTCAGCAGGACAACCCTACTAATAGCAAAAGAAAAGAAATTATAAAAATCAGGGCTGAGATTCAGGAGAGGGAAAATAAAAAAACTATGGAAAAAATTAATATCGCTAAAAGTTGGTTCTTTGAAAAGATAAACAGGATCGATAGACCATTGGCAAACCTAACCAAAGAAAGGAGGGAACAAATCTCAATAGCAAGAATAAGGGATGAAAGAGGGGTCATTACAACAGACCCTAATGAAATCAAAAGGATAGTTACACAATACTATGAAGGATTGTACTCCAATGAATTCAACAATTTGGAAGACATGGACAAATTCCTGGAAAAACAATCCCTCCCTAGACTATCCTCGGTGGACATCAAGAATCTCAACAGACCCATAGCAATAGAAGAAATAGAAAAGGTTATCAAGGGATTACCAACAAAAAAATCTCCTGGACCAGATGAATACACTGGAGAATTCTATCAAGCATTCAGGGAAGAACTAATACCAATCCTACACAAACTTTTCCAGAACATAGAAAAAGACGGCAAACTCCCAAACTCCTTCTATGAAGCTAGTATAACTCTGATACCCAAACCGGGCAAGAATCCCACAAGAATCGAGAACTACAGACCGATATCCCTAATGAACATTGTTGCAAAATTCCTTAACAAAATACTAGCCAACAGAATACAAAAGTATATAAAACAAATAATTCACCATGACCAAGTGGGATTCACACCAGGGATGCAGGGATGGCTCAACATACGAAAGACCATTAGTATTATTCGTCACATTGACATGAAAAAGTATAAGAATCACATGATTATATCAATAGACGCAGAAAAAGCATTCGACAACATCCAACACCAATTCCTGTTTAAGACACTAGCGAAGATAGGAATGGAAGGAAAGTTCCTCAAGACAATACAAGCTATATATGAAAAACCAACAGCCAAAGTCATAGTCAATGGAGAAAAGACTAACACAATCCCACTGAAAAAGGGGACCAGACAAGGATGCCTTGTCTCCACTCCTATTTAATATTGTGCTGGAGGTTTTAGCTAACAGCATAAGGCAAAGTAGTGACATCAAAGGTATTCGTCTGGGGAAGGAAGAGGTGAAACTATCGTTATTTGCAGATGATATGATTTTATATATGGAAATTCCCAAAAGTTCCACAAGGGGAGTACTAGAAGCAATAGAGGAGTTTGGCAGAGTGGCAGGATACAAGATCAACAAACAGAAGTCCATCGGACTGTTATACACATCAGATAAGACCAGAAGAAGAGATCAAAAAGGTGGTACCCTTCACAATAGCCAAACACAAATTGAAATATCTAGGGATAGACCTGAATGACAAAAAAAAAATCTATATAGGGAAAACTATGGACACTATTACAAGAAACTAAGAGTGACCTCAACAAATGGAAGAATATTCCATGCTCTTGGATTGGGAGACTTAATATAGTTAAGATGTCAGTTCTGCCAAAAGCACTATATAAGTTTAATGCTATCCCGATACAATTACCATCATCTTTCTTCAAAGAAATGGAAAAACTCATTACCAACTTCATATGGAGAGGGAAGAAGCCCAGAAGTAGCAGAGAACTCCTCAAGAACAAGGACACCATGGGAGGGCTTGCTTTACCTGACTTTGGCGCATACTATGCAGTCACAGTTCTCAAAACTGCATGGTATTGGTACAATGACAGATACTCAGACCAATGGAAGAGAACTGAAAATCCAGAAATAAAAGCATCAGCGTACACACAGCTGATCTTTGACAAGGGCCCCAAAAATATCAAATGGGAAGCAGATGCCCTCTTTAACAAGTGGTGCTGGAAAAAATGGATATCAACATGCAGAAAAATGAAGCAAGACCCTTATCTCACTCCATGCACAAGAATAAACTCAAGGTGGATCACAGACCTTGAAGTTAAACCCCAAACTATTAGGGCCATCAATGAGGGATTTGGGACCAACTTGAGAACTTTGGTGCAGGGAATACACAGGCTATCAGAAATAGGGAAGGACACAAACACAGAGGAGGCACAAATTGACAAATGGGATATACTGAAGATAAAACACTTGTGTACATCCAAAGAATTCACCAAGAGAGTAATAAGAGAGTCCACAGACTGGGAAAACATCTTTAGCAATGACACATCAGACAAAGGCCTTATTACTAAAATTTATAATATTCTGCTAGATTCCAAAAAGAAAAAAAACCAATAGCCCACTTGAAAGGTGGGCAAAAAACTTGAACCGAAATTTTACAGGGACAGAAATCTGAATGGCCAACAAACATATGAGAAAATGTTCCCGATCTTTAGCCATAAGAGAAATGCAAATTAAAACAACAATGAGGTACCACCTGACACCCTCAAAGGTAGCCCAATTCAAAAAATCAGAAAGCAACAAGTGTTGGAGGGGCTGTGGGGAGACAGTAACTCTCATCCACTGCTGGTGGGACTGTAAGTATGTACAGCCACTATGGAAATCAATGTGGCGATACCTAAAACAGATGGAAATAGAGTTACCATATGACCCAGCAATCCCCCTACTGGGCATATACCCAGAAGAGGCAAGAAACAAACCAAGACCAGACATCTGTGCTCCAATGTTCATTGCAGCACAGTTCACAATTGCAAGGAGTTGGAAGCAACCCAAATTTCCATCAACTGACGATTGGATTAAAAGACTGTGGTATATACTTACAATGGAGTACTACGCATCACTAAAAAGCAGTAATGAACGTATGAAGCATATAGTGGAATGGGAAGAACTGGAGGAAATCATGCTAAGCAAGGTAAGTCAGGCACAAAAGCACAAGTACAACATGAGCCCGCTGAGGTGAGAATTAAAATTTTTTTAAAAAAGCAAAAGTGGCATAGGGGAAAAAACTACTGTATACAAACATTTTAGGGGTGAAGACTGTGTAGTATGTAAGGGACCAGACCAAAACCAGGGATGTACATGGTAGACAATGGTGGAGGAAGGGGGGAGAGGAAAACAAAAGGATGAATATAAGGAAGAAAAGGGGAGCAGGGGCATGGGCATTAATCCACCCAAGGGGAGGGTATTGTTTATATCTCCACAGGGAAAGTGGGGCCAGACTTCAACCCAGTGCCACAAGGTGTGAATGCAATATCCCGGCGTGGAGTAGGGAACCAGTGGAGAGGTCTGGGAGGCTGGCCTCAGCACCATAAATTTAGTGGATTCCTGCCCCTCCCCCCAAAATAATTTGTTCCAAAGGATGACATTGACTCTGCAGCTCCGGGAGACGAACATATCTGATCAGAGCACACGGGAGCAGATGAAGGGGCAGGAGGAGAGAGTGGAGCACAACCTGGCCCACCAGGCCATGAGGATGATGTTCCTGAGTAGAGCAGCCAGTCCATAGAGAGAACAACATGGCTGGCCCCACTATGAGAAATGATGCCCCTCATTGGCTATGGGCGATACAGGGGACTGTACCGGAGACACAGTGTGGGAATTGCACCTGACCTGATCCCACCACACCGAGGCAAATCAATGGGGGAGTGCAGCAGAACAGCAAGGGAATGGAGTGGCAAGGTCCCCAGGGAATGCTGAAAGTGGACTTTGGGGCCAGGGCGTGATGCCCCAACAGACTGGACTGGAAAACGCTCCTAAGGGCCATCAAACAATCCCTGAACTAACTACAAGCTTTTCTCTTGTGAACTGTTTTGTTCTGTTCTTTGTCAGTGGTTTGTTTTTGTTGTTTTGTTGTCTGGTTGTATACTGTTGCTTTGTTTTCCTCTGTCTTGTTTTCGTGCATGTTAGTGTCTCCACAGGTCTGTCTGAATAGGACAGGCTGGATGAACTATCTGGAGGAAAAACAACGGGACCGACAGTTCCGGGGGACTTGTGGTGGGGGGTTAGGGGGGGTAAGGAAGTGGTGTTAACAAACACAGGGACAAGGGAAAAACATGGGACCCCAAATGGTAGAGAGGGGGGAGTGGCAGGTCTGGTGGGGAATGATCAAGGGTAAGGTTGCTTAGAGAAGAGGTATACTCTAGCCCAGGTGGCGACGAAGCATGGTAGTAGGGCAGTAGGAAAGTCAAGGGAGATGGAGGAAAGAGCTAGGAGTCAAAGGGCATTTATGGAGGTATAGACAAAGACATGTACATGCAAATATTTATATAGGAGGATGGGGAAATAGATCTATGTGTCTATATTTATAGATTAAGTATTAAGGTGGCGGAAGGACCTTGGGCCTCTACTCAATCAAGAGAAACAACATTGCATTCATCATCAAAAGGACATTTTAAGATCTATTTTAATGTACAATGTTATCTTTGATAGGATGCTATCTAGCCCCCTTCAAGGAGAACCAATCAATACAACTATTGTTCAAATTTATTCACCAACCACCCAAAGCCGGTGATGCAGAAATTGAATAATTCTACCACCATATTCAGTCCCAAATTTGTCAGACTTGCTATCAAAATGCTATTGGAATGCAAAAGTTGAAAACAAAGAGGAAGGATCAGTAGTTGAAAAATATGGTCTTGGTGATAGAAACCAAGCTGGAGATCGCATGACAGAGTTTGCAAGACCAATAAATTGCTGATAGCATATACTATATTTTCCAACTTCTGTTCTTTCCTCTTTGGTTCCAACATTTGCACTCCAATCACCAATAATTACCAATTTATCTTGATTGTATGTTAGAATTTTGCATGATTAATGATTTCTTCAAACATTTGATCAACAACAAAAAAGGTGACCATAAATGTGGACTTCTCCAGATGGAATACACGGAAATCAAATTGACTACACCTGTGGGAAGAGACAATAAAAGAAGCTCAATATCAGCAACTGAAACCAGTCCAGGGACTGATTGTGGAACAGATCAGCAATTGTTCATATGTGAGCTCAAGTTGAAGTTCAAGAAAATGCAAACAAGTACACGAGAGTCAATATACAACCTTGATAATAACCCACCAAATTTTGAGAACATCTCTGAATAAAGCACAGTGTCATTTAAAAAAATGGAAATAAAGAAAAGATACAAGTGCATGTCAGAAGAGACTCTGAAACTTACTCTTAATCAGAGAGTAGCTAAGGCAAATGGAAGAAATGATGAAGTAAAGAGCTAAATAGAAAATTTCAAAGGACAACTCGAGAATACAAAGTAAAATATTATCACAAAATGTGCAAAGGCCTAGAGTTAGAAAACCAAAGCAGATCATATTCAGCATATCTTAAACTGAAAGAACTGAAGAAAAATGTCAAGTCTCGAGGTGCAATATTAAAAAATTCTATGGGCAAAATATTGAATGATGAAGGAAACATCTGAGGAAGATGGAAACAATATGGAGTCACTGTATCAAAAAGAATAGACCAACATTCAACCATTTCAGGAGGTAACATATGAGCAAGAACCAATGGTCAGGAAAGAAGAAATTCAAGATGCATGGAAAGCACTAGCCCAAAACAAGATGCCAGGAATTTCTGGAATATCTATTGAAATGTTTCCACAAGCTGATAAAGCACTGGCAGCACTCACACATCTATGTCAGGAAATTTGGAATACAGCTACTTGGCTAACAGACTGGAAGAGATCCATATGTGTATACATACCAAAGAAGGGAGACCAACCGAATGGTCAAATTATGTAACACTATCATTGGCATCACATGTGAGTCAAATTGTACTGAAGCTAATACAACAACAGTTGCATTAATTCATTGACAGAAAGTTACCATATTCAGCATTCAAGAGCCATCGTGGCACAGTGGTTACAGGTTGGATTGCAAACCCCAAGGTCAGAAGTTCAAAACCACCAGTCACTCCGTGGGAGAAAGGCAAGGTTTTCTACTCCCATAATGAGTTACAGTCTCAGAAACTCACAGGGGCAGTTAGTTCTACCCTATACTATAGGGTCAGGATGAGTTGTCATCAACTACAAGGCAGTGAGTTTGGTTTCCCAGAGATTTAAGCCAGATTCAGAAGAGGATGTGGAACAAAGGATATCAGATATCAGATGGATCTTGCCTGAAAGCAGTGAATACCCAAAAGATGTTTACTTATGTTTTATTAACACCCAAGGTATCTGACTGTGTGGATCATAACAAAACATGGATAGTTTTGAGAAGGGAATTCCAGAACACTTTGTCTTGCTCATGTGAAACTTGTACATGGATTAAGAAGCAGTAGCACAAATAGAACAAGGGTAGATTGCATGGTTTAAGAATCAAGAAAGGTGTGCATCCAGGTTGCACCCACTTATTATACTTTTTCAATCTGTATGGTGAGCAAATAATCAGAGAAGCCAAATTATATGAAGAAGAACACAGAATCTGATTTGGAGGAAATATTATTAACAACTTGCTATATGCAGACGACACAGTTTGGCTTGGTGACAAGGATGGGGGACTTGAAGCACTTGCTGGTGAAGATCAAGGATTGCAGCCTTCAATGTGGGATACAACTCAACACAAAGAAAACCAAAATACTCACAACTGAACCAATAGGTAACATGATGATAAATCGAGAAAAACTTGAAGTTGTCAAGGATTTTGTCTTGTCTGGATCCACAAGCAATGCTCCTGGAAGCAGCAGTCAAGAGATGAAAAGATACATTGCACTGGGTAGATCTGCTGCATAAGAGCTCTTTAGAATGTTGAAAAGTTAGGATGTTACTTTAAGCAGGAAGTGCACCTGATCCAAACCATGGTATTTTCATTGGCCTCATCTGCATGTGAAAAGCTTGCCATTGAGTGAAGAAGACCCAGGTAAACTGTATGAATTTGAACCATGGTACTGGCAAAGAATATTGACAGTACCATGGACTGCCAAAAGAACAAACAAAATCTGTCTTGGAAGTACGGCCAGAATTCTCATTAGAAGTAAGGATGGTGAGACTTTGGACATGTTGTCAGTGGAGACCAGTCCCTGGAGAGGCATCATGCTTAGAAAAATGGAAGGGATGTGAAAAAATGTTGAAGGCCCTTGAAGAGCTGGATTGACACAGTGACTACAAGAGGACTGAGCATAGGAACACTTGGGTGGATGGAGGAGGTGCTGTTACTGTTACATTCTGCTGTGAATAGGTTTGCCATGGACCAGAACCAACTGGATGGCAAACTAACAACAATAACAACAACAACAACAACAGGGAGAGACATTAAAAAGCCAAACTCACTGCCATTGAGTTGACATTGATTCAGAACAACCCTGGAGGACAGGGTAGAACTGGCACCCGTGAGTTTCCCGAGAGTGTAACTTTTCACAGGAGGGGAAAGCCTTTTTAAGCTACTACTTAGCAGCCCAGCCCATCACCAGGGCTCCACAAGGATAGAGAGAAGCACTGTTAGGGCTGGATAGGGCAGAGGCTGTACACTGGTACATATGAGGGCTGGAGGTACAGGGAATCCAGGGTGGACGATACCTTCAGGACCAAGGGTGTGAGGGGCGATGCTGGGAGAGTGGAGGGTGAGTGGGTTGGAAAGGGGGAACTGATTACAAGGATCCACATGTGACCTCTTCCCTGGGAGAGGGACAGCAGAGAACCGGGGAAGGGAGACTCCGGATAGGGCAAGATATGACAAAATAACGATGTATAAATTACCAAGGGCATATGAGGGAGGGGGGAAAGGGGAGGGAGGGGGAAAAAAAGAGGACCTGATGCAGAGGGCTTAAGTGGAGAGCAAATGCTTTGAGAATGATTGGGGTAGGGAATGTATGGATGTGCTTTATACAATTGATGTATGAATATGTATGGATTGTGATAAGAGTTGTATGAGTCCCTAATAAAATGTAAAAAAAGAAAAGAGGAGAAAAGAATGATTAGGGCAAAGACTGTACAGATGTGCTTTATACAATTGATGTATGTATATGTATGAACTGTGATAAGAGTTGTATGAGCCCCTAATAAATTGTTAAAAAAATGATCCTCAATTCTATCTGAATCCTTGCCATAGCTCCAAGTTGCCTTAATAAACACGAGCAAAAAAAGTACCTCTGGCAGCAGACCGCTCAGGTTCAAATCCAGGCTCTCTAACTTATTGACTATGTGACCTTGGGCAAACCTGGACCTCTCTGTGCTTCCAAAGATTCACTTTCCAAAAGGGAAGTCATAAGCCAACTTTTCTTATTCCTCACTGGGTTGCTTTGAAGATGAAATGAGACATCTGTCTAAAAATTCTTCTGACCATCCCTTGGTTCTCAGAGCTCCTCAAATGCTATGGATTATTGTTATAAGATTATGAATGATTTTTTTCCAAGGGTAGTGCAAAGATTAACATCAGTGCTACTTCTAGCTGACAAAATATAAATCCAAATTTCTAAAAAGCAGGGTCTGAACGGATGCGCTGTACAGCATCTTGCTTTTCTCCATCACTTGTCACAGTAAATCTGATAAGAAATGCTGGGCTAGGGCCTGCAGCCAAGCCCCTCACTGGCAGCGTGCAGGACCTCAGGTTGTTGGCAGGCCAAGGGGCATCACAATGGCAAGAGGAGACTCCACAAAGAGCCCCTGATTCCTCCCCCACCCACCACTTCCCCACGTTCAGGGTTAAACGTCAAAATACTATTTTTTGTCACCTGGTGAAATAATGAGCCCCCCATTCCCGTTGCCTTGGTATCATCAGAGCGCAACAGCCACGTGGGGTAATCACTGTCTCCGTGTTAATGCTGCTCAGTTCAAACATTTTCACAGGCCCTGGCGAAATGAAACCCGTGCTTACTACCTAGGTGGAGTTTCAGGCGATTCAGCCCATTTGCTTCTGCTCAAGAGGCTACCTCAGAAAAATAGGAAATAAAAATATAGAGGGTGTCATTGACATTAGGTTTCTCATTTTCTTCCTTTCTTCCCTACCTTCCTTTCTTCTTCTTGCCCTTCTCTTTCTCTTTTCTTCCTTCCCTCCCTTTGCTCACGTCTTCCTGCCTGCCTTCACCTTCCATCTTCCCTCCCACACTCCTCCATTTCTTCTTCGCTCCTCTCTCCCCACCACCACCTTTCTCCTTTACTTCCCTGCCTTTTCCCTTCAGCCTCCCAGTCTCCCTCCTTCACTCTCTCCCTTTCCTCCTTCCTTTCCCCACCTTGTTTTGATCCAGTGATTTGTACTCCTTTCTTCCTCTCATCCCACCCATCCCCATTGCAGGAGAAACATCAGTTCCTTGTGGCGCTGGTTTCTTGGCGCCAGACCCTGTTCTTTGGGTGTTCACAAGTCTGCGTCCTGTGTGCAAACATAAGACAGACATATGATCAGGGTTGGACAGAAGATGGGATTTGACAGGTGTACTGCATCCCAAATCTCCAGGAGGCAAAGGTAAAGTCAGGCTCCTGCCTTTAAGGTTATGTCTCCCATTGTAACTGCATCCCACAGAGGCTCCTGCCTCCTGGCCACATGAGGCCTGCTGCCTGCCTTCCTCTAGCTCCTGGGGAATTGGGGCAGCAGTGGCAAGAACAACAAAAATCCCCAGGAGTTGACAAGAAGGGAGGCTGCCTTGCTCGAAAGACGGCCCCCTCAACCACCTGCATGTTGTTGAGATGCAGGTTCTCATCCCTGTGGCTGGGCAAGAAACGCCCCCTCCCCAAACGCAGTGGCTTCAAACAAGGACCATCATCGTGTGGTTGCTGGGACGCCACTGGGTCGTGCTTGGAGTCTCCCATGAGTTGGCAGTCACATGGGAGCTGGGGCAGGGGCCTCTGGTGACTCCAGTGCCTACATGTGCACTCAGAGGGCTGGCAGCTGAAGCTGGCCGTTAGCTGGGTGCTTAGCTGGGTTGTTGGTTGGAGTGTCTCCACATGACCTTTCCAGGCGGCTCAGGCTTCTTTCAGCATAGTGTCCGGGTGCTGAGAAGTGTCCTGAGAGGTAGCACGTGGAGGCTGGACATTCTAAGGGTGAGCACTCAAGAAGAAGTCTTTGAAGGGATTTTTCAGAAGCTGTGAAGCACTTTGTGGGAGGGAAGGGGGTTGCCAAAACTAGATGTCACTGTGTCATCTTCTCCATAATCTATTGGTCACAGAGGTCATGAAACATCCCAATTTAAGGGCAAAGGGCATAGACTCTACCTTCCTATAGGTAGCCTGTCAAGGAATTTGGGGGTCACATACGAAGACTGGGAGACCCTGGGTGGCACAAATGGTTAAGGACTCAACGTATCAAGAGGTGGGCAGTTGCACCCCTCAGAAGAAATAACTAATGGCCTGCTTCTAGAAGCCCACAGGCTTGAGAATCCTGTGATGTGTAGTTTCTCCCTGGCACCCAGGGGGTCCTCGGGAACCAGAACCAACATAACAGCAACGGGTTGGGTTTTTGATGGTTTTGTTTGGGCTAATATTAAAACGACTAGTATGAAATTATATATGTATTGTGTTTAACTCTCAGGACTCTGATTATGCTGAAGTTGAACAAAACCGTCTGCCTCTTCTATGAACGCCAGCCGATGGAGGCAAAGGGTGAGGGTCTAGAGGAAGAATGAATGTCCCATTCCCGTCCTTATGTTTCAGTTGTCCTTAAAGGGCACAGGGGACAAACCAGATGTCTTTGATATGATTTTAGCCTAATGATGTGCTAGTATGATGATGAGCAGCCTGAAAAGTGGCTTTAACTAATGTGATCCAATATTTGAAAAGTTGACGATTTCACATCGAATTTTATATTCTCAGCATCTCAGTTACAAACAGAAAATCAGGCCTTAAAATCCTTGCATTTCCCCAAGGCAACAACAGTCTGGAGCTAGAATTTGAATGTCCCCTGTGGATGAGCTGACACGTGCCTGTTAACCACAGTCCCCATCTATCCCTATTGCCCCCAACACAGAGGTTGGCTACAAGTATCCTTTATCTATATGGCTAAATAGGTTAGTTGGTTTGGATTGGGTTGCTAGTTTTTCCTGTTTTGTTTTGCTTACTTTTGATTTTTTGGGGGGGCTAGGAAATGGTGTGTATTTTGGTACCATGTCTTCCAAAGCGAGAAAACCAAACCCAGTAAGGCAAGAAGGTCAAACAGTCTAGATTAATGATGAAAGGAGGAGCCCTGTTGGTGAAGTAGATTATGAGTTGGACTTCTAACGGCAAGATCAGAAGTTCGAAACTCCCCCCACCCCCACTCCACAAGAGAAAGATGAGATTTTCTACTCCTGTAAAGATTTACAGCCTTGGAAACCCACAGGGGCAGTTCTATACTCTGTCCAAAGGGTTGCTATATGTCAGAATTGATTCCAGGGTAGTGAGGTTTTCTTGATTGATATAAATAATTTTTGGTGAGTATTGAAAAAACCAGTCAATATTATTTTTAATACACATCAAAGAAGGTCCACATTAATTGTTCACACAACCCTGCCACCTTCTTTCTTTATTCCCTTGCCTCCCACTCTCCTTTCTTCCTCCCTATGGTCTTTTATCTCATTCGTTTTCTTTCAAGGGTTAGCCAAGGAGTGGGAAAGTCTGACTAATTCTTAACCAAAAGATTAAATTGGTTTTATTGTTGGTGTTATTACTTGGGTTAAATTTTTTTCTTTTCTTCTATTGGTTTGTGTCATGTAACCCAGAAAATGGGGAAACATTTGGAACATCAAAACACTATCCTTTCTCAGTAGACTACAAGCATTAAAGGCAATAGAGATAAATACTCCAATAATAACAATAACATACAAGGATAGCTAGAGAGATAAATAGATAGATAGAAAAACCACAAAATCTGAGCAGTTGTGGGAAGGAGAATGGGACTAGCCCCGTGAATAAATATAGGTTTGCCAGAGAATAGTTCTATATACATATTAGCATATACTACAAATATGACCATGAATATAATAGTGCATCCAGGAGGCATAGTTATGAAAATGTCTTAGCTAGAACAAAACCCCTTGAGGGAGCGTGTCCTAAATATCGGGGATCAGGAACATAGCTCTGAGAGACCCCAAGGTCAATTGGTACAAACTAGCTCACAAAGACAATGTTCTGTATCCATCAGGGAAGTGACTGGGGTCTTCAAAAGCTAGTGAGTAGCAAACTAAAAGTCGGTTCTTGGTCTCACCCTATGTGTTGGACAGGGTTCTCTAGAGAGACAAAACCATATTGCTAGTAATTATATATAAATATATTTATAAAGCTAGATATTCAATACAAGAAATGAACCACTAAATTATATACAGATAGATAACAAAAGAAACTAACAGTTAAATTGTAAAACAGTGAGACACTAGCAGTCCTTTAAGGCTGAGAGGCGCCAGTTGCCAGTCCCTTTCTGTAGAGAGTTGGGCTATATATACCCAGGCAGCAAACAGCAAGGCAAGTCACCAACTGTCACCAACTGTCGGTCCCCAGCTCCAGAGACGAACATTCCAATCCTGTGGGATTAAATGGACCTCAACTTACAGCGACACAGTCCACAAGCTAGGCATCCCACAGACAGTGTACCCCTTTAAATTGAGGCACAGAACAAGCAAGGCGAGGCTCACGAAGCCATTTATCCCTCTGCCCTTCGATTAATCCTACTTGTGTTTATCGGCCAGGCTGGTACAATAAACTATTGCACCCTGTCTGGAGCAAATAACGTTGAAGAAGCTCAAGATGCCTGGCAACAATTAGTCCAAATCAGCAATGGACTATGCGTACCTCAGCCTCTATGATGCTAAGGTCAGAAGAACTAAATGGTGCCTGCCTATCACAAACAGCTGCTCTGAAAGGGATCATGGTACATGATCCTAGATAGAGTGGGGAGTAATGTGTAAGAAAACTGAAAGTCATACTACTACTACCAATAGTAATAATAATAATGATAAAAGATGAGGTTTATTGGTTAGATAGACTAGTGAGATCCCCACTACTATGGTCCTTCATCACCCTTCAGGTCTGGAACTGAATTCAACCCCCTGAAAAATAGACAGGTTTATAAAGTGAACCTTATGAGAAAAGATTGCAGCCCTCAGTATGGATTACAACTCAATGTCAAGAAGACACACATCCTCACAACTTGATCAATAGGTACCATGATAAATGGAGAAGTTAGTTGTTTTTTTTACTTGTTGTTATTTGTTGAAGTTGTCACGGATTTTTGTCTTGATGAGGTCTATAATCAATGCTCTTGGAAGCTGCAATCATGAGATCAAATGACGCATTGCATATGGATACATTTGGGGCACAATACGTCTGTAGAGTACTAAAAAGCAAGGATGTTACTTTGAGGACTAAGGTGCACCTTACCCAAGCCATAGTAATTTAAATTGCTTCATAAGTATGTGAAAGTCAGACATTGAATAAGGAAGGCTGAAGAAGAATTGATATGTCTGAATTGTGGTGCTGGTGAAGAATATTGAAAGTAACATGGACTGCCAAGGGAACAAACAGATCTGTCTTAGAAGAAGTATGGTCAGAGGGCTCCTTAAAGGCAAGGATGGTGAGACTTCCTCTCACATACTTTGGTCATGTTATTAAGAGAGACTAGTCCCTGGAGAAGGACATCATGCCAGGTGAAGTAGAGGGACAGTGAAAGAGAGGAAGCCCCTTAAGGAGATGGATTGACAGTGACTGAAACAAGGGGCTCAAGCTTGGGAACAATTAGGAGAATAATTCAGGGCTAGGTAGTGTTACTTTCTGTTTGGCATAGGGTCAATGTGGGTTGCAACTGGCTCAATGGCACCTGATAAGAACAACTACACCAAAATGAATCATAGCACTGAGGAGCACACATTCCTCAGAACCATCAACCATTCAAAAGCAAATAGGCAGTATTTGCCCAAGGCCAAATTCAAAAGGCAGGCAAGGTTAGGGGAGAAGGGTGAATGAAAACAGGAAGCAGAGTTTCAATGGCATGAGTGATATTACATTGCAGGAGATTGTCATCAATGTCACATAACAAAACGTGTATAAATTGTTACATGCAAAGCTGATTTTCTCTGTAAATCTTAACCCACCTTACAATAAAAAGTTTCTTTTTAAAAAAAAAAAAAGACACCATCGTTCATATAATAGACACAGCCAAAGATCTCCTGGACAATCCTAAAATGATCTCCCAAATGATTTGGGTAGTTAGCCCTCCCCAGGGAGTTCTACCCATTGAACCGCTGGGCGGTTATGGCTGCAATTATATTTCAGGCCAGAAGAGGCAGCAGAGGCCTGGTTGTTCAAATGCTGCAAAACTACCAGACAATGGGCAGTTTCTTTCCACGGACGACTAGCGGCTCTGTCATATCCATGTCTGGTGTTCAACACTTGGCGACAGAATCCAGCCCGCTGGGTTTGGGTGGGGTCTGTTTCTCACCCATGCTTGGCTTGGGATTGTTCTATGGCATCCACAAAGTGGAGTCCTCTCCTTTCTGATGTCCCGAGAAAGCTGTTTTCTCCTTTTTCTGTCTCTGGCCCTCTTCCCAAGAACCCTGGGGTTCACTCTGCTTTCCTCTGGTTGATGTTTCTCAGGCAGTTACTTGACCTTGGTTCATCTACTGCAGGTGACCATTTGCAAGGAACTGTACCGTCCTTGGATGGTATTGTTCATGAGCTAGGCTGCGAACTACGGGTTAAAGGTTTGAGTTCACCCAGAGGTGCCTTCCAAGAAGGGCCTGGTGATATGCCTCTGGAAAAAAAAAACCACCCCAGCCATGGAAAATTCTAGGGACTGGACTTCTCTAACACACTTGGGCTCTCCATGAGTCCGAGTTGACTCAATGGCAATTGGTTGCTGGTATTCCTGTAAGTACAAGACAACAATCTTTAAGCAGTCCCTCTTGGATTCATGGGAGGAGGATGGCTTCCTCTGAGAGAACTTCTCAGGGCTCCAAGGGCTCAATGATCTTACAAAAAATGAGAGAAACGATGAGCCTGATGACAGATGATATTGCTATGCAGGCCCCGTTTCAGGATGCTCAAGTTTCCAGGTCTTTCCCTGACTCACAGTGGAGCCCTGTGAGGTTCCAGATAGAAGGGCACCCTTGATCCCAGGACCTGGAGCCTTGTAGCTGAGCAGAGCAGTCATGATGAGAAAGAGGACCCAAGGGGGAAGTCAGGGGCTGCTTCACTTGTCTCGTTGTCAAGCAAACAAATGTTTTGGCAGGAAATTTATCTTCAAGAGTGTTCTGATTTCTTGAAGGAAATCTTTTTCTGAACCATTTCCTCAGGGGAAAACCACTCAACTACCTCGGGAAGGAAGATTTTTCTCCTTCCAAGCTTACCAGGCTGTGCTAACTCACAGAGGAGGTGTGACTAGCAGGCAATGAAACTGATTTCCAGAGTCCTATGAAAATCAGCAAGTGCTCAGCTGCTAAGTGAAAGTTCGGCAGTTGGAAAACCCCAGCTGCTCTGCAGGAGAAAGTGGTGGCTGACTGTGTCTGACAAGATGACAGCTTTGGAAACCCAATGAGGCAGTTCTCCTCTGTGCTCTACAGTTGCTTTGAGTTGGAGTGGACTTGACAGTGATAGATCTGATCTTTTTCCCCATGAAAATCAGTTTGCACGAATACATGTGCATTCATGGATGTCTGTGTCTGCTTTGGCATGCATGTGCACATATGTGCCTATTTGCACGTGGATGGATACGTTGTGAATGTGGGCGTCTCTATTTACTTTGCCATGTGTGTGCACATGTCTGCCTTTGTCAGTATGCATGCGGGCTCAGGCAGCATAAAGAGATCGCAGAGAAACTCGGAGAGAAAGAGAAAAGTAACCTATTTTCTCATGGGTCTCCCATACCTGACGGTCTACTGGCATCCACCACCACGAAGACCAGAGGTCACTTCATGCCATGTGTCCAGCTGCCCATTGCTGGTTGAGGTCAGTCACCAGGGAGGCAAGTCAGACTGGCCTCGCCAACCTACCACCCATCTGCAGGAGTGATTCCCACCATCTGTCCCGGAGCCCCTCCCACCTTACTCAGCCTCCCTAGACCTTGAGTGAAAGGCGTTTCCAACGTTTTTACATAAAGATTTCTGAGATTGACTGAAGAAATGATTTCATTTGACAAAACAAGAAGCTTTGAATTTAAAGATTTGAGGCAAGTGCCCTCCAGAGAGGAGGACACAGGACGGGGCCATGCTCCCTTCCGGTATGCACAGGGGTTGCTATGAGTTGGAACCAACTTGATGAGCACCTGCCAGCAACAACAACAACCAGAAGTTGTCCAAATTTCTGTGGCCTCAACTCGGAAATGAGAATATTAATATTGCCTCCTAGAAAGAACTCAAGGTATGTACAATTGGTTCATAGGCATTTGGAAAGTGAGTACATTAAGTGGACTGATGACATTGATAAGGCAATAAGAAACTGAGAAGGCTTCACTAACAGATGCTTTCACATCTGTAACCAGTAGATTCCTTCCTTCTTCACCTCTTGCCATCTTCATCAGCTCCCACACTTTCCAGGCAGCTTGAGGGATTAAATGTTCAGTCTGATCCTATTATAAGCCTCAGAATCAGAGGCTTTACCTGAGGTTTGAGGAGCTATACTGGGAATGAGGGAGAGTAACTTGTCTTTTCTATTGCTCTCCTATCGCTCCCTCTTCCCTAGCCCTTCCCTGTCTCTGGGCCTGCCTTTCCTCCCTAGAGCAGTGGCTTCCGGGAGAAGGGGATGGAAACAATGAGCACATTCCTGACCAGGCCTCTTACCATGCTATGTTCCAACCCTCTCTTGGAAGGGCCTCCACGAAGTCCTCTTATGTCATCTCACAATAACTTGTTAGATACCATTGAGTGAGCTCCTGACTCATAGCAAAAGTACACACAAGAGATTGAAGCACCACCTGGTCCTGCACCGTCCTCACAATGGTCCTTGTGTGTGAGCCCATGGTTGCAGCAGTGTTGAGGAAATCCTGTCCAAGAAGGCTGCCAGTGGGTGGGAGGGGCTGCAGCTTTCAGAGACTTTGGAGGATGCCAAGGTGGATAGTTCACGGTGTATCATATGAGGTCAGCCAGCGGGCCTTGGGGGCCCTTCCCATTATCCATAGATATTTGAAATAAATGGAGGCCCTCAGCAAGATGGGCTGCAGACACCTCCAGGACTCACTTGATCCTTGGGAAGCTCCCTTAGCCTTAGGACACCACCTGCTGGATCTGTGGCTTTGATGCCTCTCCTGGCTCTCAACTTCCCTCCTAGAGGACTCCAGCCACCCTTCTCCTTCCAGATCCTTCCAGCAGGAGGCAGATATTGGTCTCTATGCTTTTGCATGTGGCCAGTTTTCTAGGGACAGATCAGCCTCTCCCAAGAATTTGGGTTGACCAGAGTGAGCGTGCCCACAAGTCTGCAGAGCGTACAGCCAGGCCTCTGAAGAGAGAACTGCTGGAAGATTTGCCCCTTTTCAAAAGCGCTAATTCCATAGTTGAGAGCTCGTCTCCTGGGGACTCAGTTTGAGTCTCAAGAAGCACATCCCCTTTGACACTGCTGGCAACTCGAGGTGCTGTGGGTCATTTTCTTGCCTTTGAGGAGTGCAAGGGAAATGCTACAATCTGTCCCTTCACATGAACCACCAATCCTTATCTGGAGAACTCTCCGAGATGACAGGGATGGGAGGGAGATGTTTCTGGGGCACGCTTTCACCTGCACATCTCTCAGGTGAGTCAAACATTTGACCCCCCAAAAGTTGAGTGTGATGGTGAGAGTTCAGGCTGGGAGATAGAGTGTCTGGGTTCAAATCAAGAGACTGCACATCTCAGCTCCCATGGTTCTCCTTCATAAAACCCAAGCCAAGCAGTTTATCACTTCCCTGCTGAGCATCCTACTGAGGCCAGCTAAACTCATTCTTTGCTGATGACAACGTTGCTTGTACCAAATGGCTTTGTCATGTAGCCCTTAGCAATGGCCAGAAGGGCTGCTCATCAAACCGCAGAGCAGGGCTTCTGGCGCACATGTTAAGAAGGGGGCTATTCACAACAAAGTCGGTAGTTCAGAACCCACTAGCTGTTTCTCTGGAGAAAAACTGTGGCTGTGTGCTTCCATAAAGATGCCCAGCCATGGAACCCCCCTGGAGAGGGCCATGATGAGCTGGAGTGAGCTCTACAGGAGTGGGATTTTTTACTGTGGATGTAATCCCACCTGGGCAGAGATTTTCTTTGTGACATTAAGGAGGCTGTACCTTACACCAATCACTTGGCTGATACAAAAGGATTCAATTCAACACTGAAGCAAACCAACTCCAAGGGAAGAAGGCAGAGAGCTCCAAGAACCACCAACCATGGAGGTTTTTGAAGTCAAAACAAGAATACCGCCCACGAGCCCTCAGCCCCCAGGGATGGACAAAGAGAGCCTGCCCATCAAGCTGGTGCACTGGCATGATGCTGTCAGCCTCCGGTGCTGTGAGAACATTGACTTTGGTGTGTTAAAGGCACCCACTTGCGGTATGTTTGTGATGTCAGCGTGTGGAAACTATGGCAAGCCCCCCTCCCTGCCTCACAGCAGCAAAGCCTTGGCATTAAAACCCCGTGCCTTCTGGGGCGCTTGTCAGCTGTGAGAGGGCAGTAAATGCCCTTGGCTTTTCTGCTCCTTGTTGCGACTTCCCGCTGAGGCAGGGAGCAGAGGATGTGAGGTTGGAATCTGTTTTGTTTCATCACTACCCTTTGTCATCTCTCTGAACACTGTCATGTGCTCCTCAACAGTGCTTCGCCCTCTCTATCACCAAGCCATGTGCTCTTTAAAACATGCACACACACACACACACACACACACACACCTAATGTTCACATTTTGAGGCACATTTGTCTTTAATTCACTAATAATAACAATAATTATTCAAAGCCACTTTACCATCTGAAAAGAAATCTCTATGCATACACTTAGATCATGGATGCCAACTGCCTTCTTAAGAACATTTCCCAATGAAATATTCAGCAGCGATTATATTAAGCCTGAAGCTGTTCATCCAGTTTGTGTTAATCAAAACAAAAACAAGAGACGAAGGGATCCAAAAGGACATGTAAGATCATAGACTGAAAGTAGCCCCCTCGAGCACCAAAGGCTTGTCCAGAAGGGCAGAGCCACAGGTAAAAGCTATGTCTCTCTGGAGTTGCTGGCATTTAACTAGATGCAAAATGTCAGCACAGGAAATTGCTTGCCCAATGCAAATACTAACAAGGGAGGCATGTGTTCCTGTGTAAATGGAGCTTCTGCCAATCCGGGCCTTCAGGATCCAGCTCCCATCACAGCATCCACGGGAAGCACCAGGGGAATGTTCCGTTTGCTTATTTTCCCTCTCTTTGCTAAGAAGAAAAAGAGCCTTTGTGGCCTAGTGGCTACAGGTTGGGCTGCTAATTGCTATATCAGCAGTTTGAAACTACCAGCTGCTTTGTGGGAGAAAGATAAGGCATTCTGCTCCCATAAAGAGTTCGAGTTTAAGACACTCACAGGGGCAAACTTACAGGGGCAGTTCTACTCTGCCCTATAAGTTGGCTGTGAGTCAGCATGGATTCGATGGCAGTGAGTTTTCTAAGAGTAAGGAGTATCTAGGGGTGTAAACAGTTAATGAGCTCTGCTATTAAGGGAAAAGTTGTCATTCCCAACCCACTTAGAGGAGCTGTGAAAGAGAAGCCTGGCAATCTTCTTCAGAATCCTCGGCCATTGAAAAGTTTATAGAATGTATTGGCCTTGGTTGTTAAATAGATCCAGGTATATGGTGGAGCATACAGGGACCAATGTCATAAAACTGGGTGGGGGTGGAAAAAATCTCTGAGACAGATGCAAAAACTGTGAGGGAATGAGTTGTTGAGCCTGGGGGATCAGGACCATCGTCTCTGGGATTTTCAAAGGATTTTCAGGATTTTCCTGAATCAGGAAAGGGGCAACAGTTGGTCTCTCCCCATCCAGAGGACAGCAGAAGAGGAGAACTGATTGAGCACAATGAATTAATGACTAGTGACTCAAGCAACGATCACCCTCCACCACTGGAGACCAGAAGAACTAGATGGTGCCTAGCTCCCACTATCGACTGCTATGAAAGAGATGACATTAGAAGGGCTTGATTAGACTAGAAGGGAAATGTGGGGCAAAACTCAAAATCATGATAAAACACCAAGCTTACTGTTTGGATAAAGGCTGGTGAAATTGCAAGACTATGGTGCTTAGTTACCATGCAGGTCTGGAACTGAACTCATCATGGCTCGATGTTCAACCAAACAATAGACAGGCCTATAATGGGAACAATGACATTAGAGACATACAAATACCGTAGAATAATAGATTACATGAGATCAAAAGACAGCATTCCCCCAAGAACGAAGTTCAAAAAAGTTGAGAATGAAGGCAGCTTGGAGACAAGAAACAAGAAGATGTGGGGGAAGTGATGGTACATTGTGGGAATTGCTGTCAATGACATGAAACAAAATGTGTATGCATTGCTCAATGGACAGCTGAGCTGCTCTTTAACCTTCACCCAAATCACAATAAAAATGTTTTTAATCAAAGAAAACTTCATGGTTCACTTCTACTCTGACACACACAGGGTGATGAGGAAAGAGTGTCAACCGGGTTTGCTGTGGTCCAACCACCAGACATGTGCTTATGGGAGAAAGAGCATGATGACGCTGGCAATACCGAGCAGGACCAAGATGGTTTTATTTGCCTGCATCATGAAGATGGTAGCCTGGTGGTGAGATGATTCAGAGCTCAAGTGCTAACCAAGAAGCCACCCAGTTTAAACTCACCCAGCCCTACTGAAGGAGATTTCCCTCCTCAAAGGTGTTGTTGGTTGTTATGTGCCATTGAGGCGATTCTGACTCCCTGTGACGGGAAGGAAAGGCACACTGTGCTATAGTGTTAGGGTTTTCAGCGGCTACTTCCTCTGAAGTGGGCAGTGGGACCCTTCTTTGTATTCTGTTCTTAGCCTGGAAGTTTCCCTGACACCTCTTCACTTCGGGTAACCCTGCTGGCATTTGAAATACCAGTCACGTGGCTTCCAGCATCACAGTAACACACAACTCACCACAGCACCACAAATGGACAGACAACAACAGGCTAGGAGTCTTCATGGGAGCAGGCAGTCACGTCTTCACTCTCTCGATGGGGATCAGCGAGTTCAAACTGCCAGTCTCTCTGTTACAGCCGCACATGCAACCACTGTGCTGCTAGGTACATTTCCTTAAAATTCTGCCTAGAAAAATCTGTGGAACAGTTCTTCTCTGTCACAGAGGGTCACTGTGAGCCAGGATGGGCTCTGAGACACACAAATGCAACACCATGAAGCCACCTTACTCTGTCCTGCTCTTATTTAACTCTATTCTTTTCTGAGCTATCTTTTCCGTATATTCAGAAGAGACTGACACTGAGCAGTGTTAATTCCACCAAGGCCAGGAAGGAGGTCAAAGAGTCACAAAGGACTATCTCTTTGCTCTCATTCCACTGCACTAAGGAGGCTTGGGTGGCAGCTGGAAGCTGCACATTTCACTCCCTGTCCCTACACTCCTGGCTGAGTCTCCTCAGAGTGAGACTGCCCCTTTACCCAGCTCACTGCATTGGCTGTCTTGCTCTGAAAAGAGAATTCGCACATGTGAGTCTGACTGGGTGGCAGATGGGAATCTTAATGCTGCTCTTTGGAATATGAAAGGTCTTGGATCAGAGTGCTGCAGGGGAGTGATGTCTGCAGAAGACCTGCTGGTCTCCCAGTTAGAAAGAAGCCTTCCCCTTTGCCTCAGAGGTGCGTTCACTGTGGGTGGCAAGTCAGATCCTTGGGCTGGCACTCTCAGTAAACAGATCATATGGGCACCTTGAGAAGCGCTTGCTCACTGACCCAGCTCCCCAAGGATGTAAATATACCAACCAGGATGACTAAGGACACCAGTGCCAAGAATGATCACATTCTTTGCATGTGTACAAATGAGGTGGGCAGCCACCTTCGCTGATGGTGGCTGCACAGTGAGTGTCTGGAATCACACCTGGCTAGGTGGACCATTGAAAGAGTTGGTGACATGATAATAGGGAGTACACCCCGTTGCCAGTAAAGCTGAGGAAATGGCATTTGAGGAAGCAGGGGCAGCCGGGTCGCCAGCATGAAGTCAACGAGAACCTTGCTTGTGCCTCCTTTGTTCACTGGTGGCTGCTGGTATCTGGGTAGTGAGGACACCATGGCTACTGCCAGAATTCTCCACGGTCCCTGGTTCCACTCTCAAGTCGCTGGCTTCATCACTACCACTGCCATCGAGTCGATTCTGACTCACAGCAACCCGAAAGGACAGAGTAGAACTGCGGCTGGTGGGTAAGGGGGGGGGCTGTGGATCATTATGAGAGCATTTCTATCTCGCAGTAGCTAAAGGGTCCAAAATGCTGACCTTACGGTTAGCAGCCCAACATAACCCACTTGGTCATGAACCCTTGCCAGCTGATCCAGGGAATCCATTCCCAAGTGCATATCTAAAAGAATGAAAGACGAGTACCCAGATGGATGCTGCACTAATCACTATGGGCCAAAGGTAAACAATAAGCCAACAATACCCATCAGTAGAAGAATAGAGAAAATATGATCTACACAGAGTGGGGTATACATATAGTCTGCCACAAGAAAACTAAGGCCTTTGATTCGGACAGACTCTGTAACACAGGTGAACGCAAGACATGAAGTGAAAGATGCCAAACACCAAATGCCATGTATTGTGAGTCCATTTAGAGGAAAAATGCTGGACAGGTAAATCCCGTAGAGCCATAGAGTAGATTGGTGGTTTCCCAGGGTGGGGTGGGAGGGGCAATGGGGAATGACTGCTTAATGGCAGCAGGGTCGATGAAAATGTTCTGGAACTGGATGGTGGGAAGCTTTCACAGTGTCCTTAAAACTACTCTTAAAAAGGGGAGAGAAAGAATCTGCAGAAAGCACAGTTCTGATTGACTCACATGAATGCGATCACCAAGAATTGGAATCCACTAGAATTGGAATGGCAGCTAGACTATTGTTTCCTTGGGAGGTGCCTCCAGGAAGGACCAGTAGAGAAGGGTAATACTGATAGAGCAAAGGAGGGGGCCGATAAAGAAATGTCATTGAGTAGGTTCCCAGAGACAGTATAAATCCTCTTGTAGTTGTCCCACCCAACGGCTGAGGGAACTGGAGTGTGGCTCCACCTATCCTGTGTCATAGGTTAAATTGGCATTAGGTCCTGGAGGATGTCAACTTCCTTGTCTGCTCAATGACTGTTCCCTGTGTGGGGAGTTACATGTGCTTCCTGTGAGACCATTGGCATTTATGGGAGTGGTGGGTGCCAAGTGCTAATACATGGGCACATTAGCAGCTGCTACAGCAAGTGCTGTACATTTTTAGCTGCTTGAGTGACAGGTGGGCCCTACCTCCTGCCTATATTCAGTGGTAGGGTGTTCAGATGGGGGGCATCCGAAAAATAACAAGGCCCTATTCTTTGCAAATAGACATTATTATTATTTTAATCTGTCCCAACCCCCTTTCTTATCTGTCCCTGTGAACTACCTCACTGGCTGAAATATCAGTTCCCTGGGGAAGACACCACATTTCAATACGGTCACAAGGCTGTTTTCATTGGCCCAGTGGAGACACTGACATAAGATGGGTCAACTAGATGCTTTTTCTGGAGCATTTCCAACCAAAAAACAAAAAAGAAATCCCGCTTTTGCAAGTGGCCTGGCATCTAAGAAGCATAATTCAGAAGCACATGTCCTGCCACGTGGAGGAGGCGGTCTATGTTGCGAGATTACAGCATGTGCCCTGAGAGACAGACACAAAGAACACAGGAACATGCCAGTGGTGGTCAGGAACGGTCGACAGAGCCAGCTGTCCTCTTGTTCACCTTTCCATTTTCCTAGGATTCTCTCTACCAAGTATTGGTCTCTTTGCCTGTTTACAACCAAATGAGCCCCAAATAAGATCCAGATCATAGAAATAGAAGGAGGAAGTTGGATGGAGACTGCAGTTCATACTCCCCGGAAGCCATTCAGACTCCCTGCAAGAAGGAGACACTGTGATGGAATTAGCTCTGGATTCCTGACATTTATTGAGGAATGCGCAGGGAATAAGCACCTGTGGGGGGAATCCAGGAAGGGTACAAGAGGGAAATCTCAACAGAGGTCTCAGCCCTGCCTATGGAGAGTGTCATAGTCAGTGTTCCCTAGAGAAACCAAACCAGTTATATAGCTGTAACTGGAGATATCGATATATCCACCAGGGCTCCTATGGTTAACCACTGCACCGGCCACTCATTGCCATCAAGGTGGACTCAAAGTGACTGTGTAAAACAGTATAGAACTGACCTTTTGGGCGTTGGAGACTGTAACTCTTCAGGAGATTATGAAGCTTCATCTTTCCCTCAAGGAGCCCTTGGTATTTTCAAACTGATGTCCTGGCTGTTGGATGCCCAATGGGCCACCCACTACGACACCAGTGCCCCAGAGAGTGAAGCTTATTTCTAGGAATTGGCTCACATAGGGGAATGGCAAGTTCCAAATTCAGAGGTCAGGCAACAGCCTAAAGAGCTCTGTAGATGTTCATCCTAAAATCGATAGGTTAGGTGATGGGAAAAGACAAGAATAAGAATGGTCAGAACACACCCTAGGGAAACTCCCTTTCTGCGCTGAAGGCCTTTGGCTGATAGGTTTACCCCTTCCCACATTATGGAAGGTATTCTATTTTGCTTGAGACCCACTCCTTCATAAGAGCAAATAGATGAGGTGAACAAGCGGCCATCTAGCTCAGAAGCAATAAAGCCCACCTGGAAGAAGCACACCAGCCGGTGCGATCACGAGGTGCCAAAGGGACCATGTATAAGGCATCATGCAAAAATAAAATAATATATATATATATATATCTGTGTGTATATGGGTACATATATATACCATAGAGAATGAAGGGGGAAGTGCAGAGTGGAGACCAGAGGCCCAAATGTCGACCACTGGAGATCCCCTCATAGAGGGCTTTAGGAGAGGAGATGGGTCAGTCAGGGTGCGATGTAGTACCGATGAAGAACACAGCTTTCCCCCAGATCCTGGATGCTTCCTCCCCCCAACTACCAGGATCCAAATTCTACCTTGCAGGACTGGATAGGGCAGAGGCTGTACACTGGTGCATATGGGAGCTGGAGGCACAAGGAATCCAGGGTGGACGATACCTTCAGGACAAGGGGTGTGAGGGGTGATACTGGGAGAGTGGAGGGTGAGTGGGTTGGAATGGGGGAACTGATTACAAGGATCCATATGTGACCTCCTCCCTGGGAGATGGACGGCAGAGAAGGGGGAAGGGAGACTCCGGAAAGGGCAAGAGATGACAAAATAACAATCTGTGGATTATCAAGGGCTCATGAGGGAGGGGGGAGCGGGGAGGGAGGGGACAAAAAAAGAGGACCTGATGCAGAGGGCTTAAGTGAAGAGCAAATGCTTTGAGAGTGATTAGGGCAAAGAATGTACAGATGTGCTTTATACAATTGATGTATGTATATGTACGGATTGTGATAAGAGTTGTATGAGCCCCTAATAAAATGTTTAAAAAACAAGAGCAAATAGATGAATGCTTGTTTGACCAAAAAACTGGGCACCATAGCCTGGCCACATTGATATGCAAAAGGAGCCATCACTGGGAGCTCTGTAACTGGGACCTGGCCAAGTGGTGACCAGTAGCCTGGGACTTTGTAGCCTAATACGTTGCAGTGAATTGCTTACTAGTTCTCCTCTAGCTATAGTCTTTGTAACTCCTACCAATGACAGGGTGGAACTATGCCACAGAGGGAAGTAGATAGCATGCTAATAATATCAGTAAGGTGCATGGCATCCTCGAAGAGGTGAGACCATTCAAATAAGACCTGTAGACCCCTAATGTGGGGATTGGTCGGTTTGGTCATCCTGGGTGAGTTAACTCAGAAACAGAAAGTGGAGGTTCTAGAGCACCGAGAAAGACGAGCCAGCAGTGGAGTGTGCTCTTTGGACCCAGGATTATTACTCTGAGCACCACCTCTGTCCAGGAGACAGAGATCCCTGACACTGGATGCATCAGGAGACAATGAAAAACAGTGGCAGATAAATAGCTCATGGAAGCACAGGCAGCAGCACCAAGACCCCAGAACAGGGAGCTCGCCAGCACACAGAATGAGAAAGCTGAGTGTCTTTGGGCCAAGGCTTCCAGACAAAGCGGGCTGCCTCAACGCACTTATCAGCAGAGCTGAAAGAACTTTGTACACGGTCCCAAGCAGAGCAGAGGTCAAGGAGCTGCAGGGCACAGGCCAAGGACCAGAAAAAGTTCTGCCTCTGGGCACCACTGGGAAGAGACTGTCCTGACTGAAGAACTATATCCCCAGTCATTTCTGATCCTGAATTGTCACCTGCTAGGTCCCCAATTAACCCCAGAAACATAAGTATTGTTTGCGAGTTCTGTGTGGCCATTGCCACTTAAGGATTATCAAACCCAGCAGAGAAGAAGAGAGTGTCATGGTAGGGATGGTTGGTGTCAGAAACTGTGAAAAGAAAGGAGGGTGGCGGCATTTTGATCTCTGTCTCATAGGAATCAGCCTTGGGCTGTTTATCTCTATTTTCCTCCATTGCCTTTTGTGAAGTTACAGGGGGGTCAAATGCCTCCACTATGCCATTTATACCCCTACATTGACAAGTCGTTGGATGAAGGTTAGTTTGGGGAAGGAGCAGACCTTGGATGAGCTCTCATCAGCTGAGGCAATCCTGATAGGGGCCAGACAGCTGGGACCTTTTCTATCAGTGGCTCTCTCTGCAGCTGGGGAAATCAGTCACTTGGCCCTGAGAGGAATCTGGGTGACACACTCATCTATGACAATACCCTGAAGAACAAGCTCCCACAAAAACCTGGCTGAGAACTCTCGCCTAGAAAACAGGAGTGCATGCCTAGCTAATAATAGCCATTTACTGAAGGCCCTATGATTGGAACTGTGCCTCATTTACAGACGGAAAACTAGAGGAAGGGATTTAAGGTGGCTAAGTTAATAAGTGACAGAGACAAGATTCAACCACAAGTTTGAAGCTGGTACTGTTAGCCTTTTATCCAGGGCTGGGTTTTAGATGAGGCAAATGAGACACTTGTCAGGCACACAAGGTAAAGAGGCCTTCCCTCTCCAGTGTGACTTTCCCCATAAGTCTGAATCATGGGCCTGGTGTGTCTTATTTGCCTTCCCTGAGTCTCAGAACCTGGTCTAGTCTGATTTGCTATTTGGAGGAATAAGCCAGAATGCTCAAGTACTCTGAGTCAAGACCCAATCTCCCCTGGAATTGTTCAGTGGGACTTACCAGCCTCTTCCTTCGTGTTTCACTTTTCTAGAAACCTCCATGGAGGACTAGCTCTCATGAAGAGAGCTTCAAAAAGCTCATGGCAAAATTCCATTATTTTTTCGTATCATTTTTCCACACGCTTTTGGAAGCTCCCTCCTCATCCCTTTCCACAGTCTTTCTCAAGGAAAGAGACTGTTGCTGGTTGATGTCAGATGCCCCTGAGTCTGTTTTCTACTCAGAAAGCTCTGCACAAACTCTATCAAAAAATGACGTAGAGTCAAACGTGCTGTGTGTCTTTAAGTTGATGTCAGCTCATAGTGACCCTACAGGACAGAGTAGAACTGCCCCCAAAGGTGTCCTAGGCTGAGATCATTATGGGACCAGCTCGTCAGGTCTTTTCCCCTTTAGAGCCCATGGGTAGGTTCAACCTACCAGTCTTTTGTTTAGCCACCCAGTCCTTAGCCATTGTACCACCAGGGCTCTTTAAAACAGGGATTAGGTTGATTAATTTTATAATCTCCAGCCACATTTGAAAGCTGCTTCCCAGAACACCCTTGCCCAGATTGTTGATTAAGACGGGCATTTGGGGACTCATTTCTTTCTCATTTGTGTAAGTGCACTCTATGAGAGGGGTTTCCCTTCATAGATAGGTGATCACATACTATTTTTCCAAATTGAACCACTCTTGGTGGTATATTGGGTTAAGAGTGGGGCTGCTGCTAATGGCAAAGTTAATGGTTCAAACCCACCAGCTACTCCTTGGGAGAAAGATGAGGGTTTTCTGCTCCAGTAAAGATGTGCAGTTCTGAAAATCCGCAGAGCCAGTCTATTGTGCCATATATGAGGTCAACCCCATGGCAGTGGATTTGGTTTTGGTTTTGGTCTGTGGGGGAAGTCCTTAAGTCATTCTTTAGCCACATGGAGGAGTCCCTGGGTGGTGCAGTTGGTTAACATACTGGGCTACTAACTCATAGGTTGGAGCTTCAAGCCCAGCCAGAAGTGTCTCTGAAGAAAGGCCTGGTGCTGCATTTCAAACAACAACAACAAAATCAGTTATAGAAAAAAACAACAGAATGTCGTTCTACTCTGGCCCAAAGGAGTCCCTATGAATCAGAGTTAACTTCATGGCAACTGGCATGGGTTTGGTCCATGGGAAAAAAGAACCCTTCATAATTGCCTCCATGCCCAATAGTTCCTTTCCGGTATCCCTAGACCACCCCAGCACCCTCAGCATCTTGCCTTATAATTGCCATGGGTCCATCTCTCTTCCCAATGGGCCAGGCCGTGATGCAGCCGCTGCCGACACAGAGGGATTGTGCAGTCCCTGCATGATCTACAGTCCTCATGACATATATCGTGAATGAAGATTAAGTGATCCTCATTAGAGCTTAGCTCAGGTGAATCCATTACCTCAGCTGGAACCGAAGTGGTGCCAGACCAATATCTGTTTTTAAAAGATAGAAGGGCATTCCTAATCTTTGTGGAGAAACAGAGAGGATTTAGTGAAATGTTTCTGCAGTTGAGGCTACAGATGATCTGTTGACATGGTCTAAAAGGTTGTAGGTGGTTTAATGTCTCTTGGTAGCATCAATTTTGCATTTTGTCCTGACTTAGCAAATTGGTTGGGATTTCGGCTTACTGACAAGGACCTTCAGAAAGAATGTGGTTACAGGAGCAAGTTTAAGAAAGGAAGGAGCTTTGAAGTAGCCCTCACTCAGTGCCAATCCAAAACTCTGTTACCCAGCACCTCAGAGGGCTTGACCTGGGATGGACTATGGCAGCAGCACCATGAGCCACTTCCTCCAGTGGCCCTGACTGAAGGCTCAGAACCTGCCTCTGATTGGCAGCTGAGAGATACTAGGACCGTCACCTGCCACATCGCCTGTATTTCTCCTGGCAGTAAGAAATCCCCTAAGTACACTATGTTTGGGCAATCTTTCCAGCCTACAAGCAGTTGTTGCTTATCTCTGTTAGCTTTGTGCAGGGGAACAATCAGGCTTTGAAATTGAAAGACTTGCATGTGACTCATGAGGTTAAGAGCCCAACACATAACCACTATATTACCAGGGTTCCTTCCTCTTGAAGGATAGGTAAGCAACAAAAGGACCATTTCTCTTAAAACCTCTGATCGAGAGTGGCACACAACTCCTTCCACTTTTATTCTATTGGCCAAGCCCTTTGCTGGCAGGGCAGGGAAGTTTACTCTTTCCTTGGATGACTAGGAAGTGAGTGAAATTTTGTCATCTCATACAAAGGGAAAAGGGAAATATGCTCTATGATCAAATAAGTTAAAAAAAAGTCAAAATATTCATAGAATCTGCCCAGTGTGGCAAAAGCATGAGCACTCCCATTGTAGAAGAAACACTGCTCTCGGGAACCACACTGTGCCTGGCAAGGGAGGCTGGGAGGATTTATGCTTGCTCACTTTGGCCGAGTCATTAAGCAAGGCTGATCAGTAGAAAAGGAAATCCGGTTTTGTGCGGGGATGTGTCATTGGATATGCAGGCGATTCTCCTTGAGATGTATTGGCCCACAACTTTGGACTCACATACAGCAGTGACCATGAAGATGGCATCGGACCTGGCGACACTTCATTTTCGTATATAGAAAGTTGACACAAGCATCTCCTGGTGGTGTAGTGGGTTACACATTGTGTCCCTAACCTTAAACTCAGCAGTTCGAAAACAGCAGCAATCAGTGAGGGAAAGATGAGGCTTTCTACTCCTGTCAAGAGTTACAGGCTCAGAAACTCATGGGGGCAATTCTCCCCTGTCCTACAAGGTCGCTATGCATCAGCAGTGACTCGATGGCAGGGAGATTAAGTTGATATTACCTATTTTAGAAAACGGTTCTGGTTATTCAATTAAGTAAGGCAGGTGCAGCCCTGTCACACAGGGTTTGTTTAGATAGCACAGTAGTGTCCACTCACTCATTAGCTCAGTGTGTCTGGAACCCCAATGTGTATTACCGCATGGGACAATTCAGGTTGAAGACACTGGGGATTCGTTCTTTGTTGAACAAGCCCTGGAATTGCAAGAGTTCTAAAAAGGGGTCAAAGTTCCTATTTTTATAACTCTCTCTCTCACACACACACACACACACGGAGAAAGTGGTGAACTTCACAGAACGTAGTGGGGACTTCACAGAAAGGGGGGTTGATAGCAGTGAACAGGGTTGGGATGGGTCTTGTTCTATCCATTTGAAAGTCTCTAGGCTAAACAGAAATGTCCTGGTGGTATAGTAGGTTCGGTGTTGGCCTGCTAACCACCAGGTCAGCAGTTCTGAATCCACCAGTTCCTCCATGGAAAAAAGATGAGGCTTTCTATTTGAGTAAAGAATTATAGTCTCAGAGACTCATTGGGGCATGTTTATTCTTCCCTATAGGGGCGCTGCGAGTCAGAATGAACTCAGTACAGGATGCAAATAACAAGCTGTGCTAATACCATTCCAGAGAGACAGTGGTGTTCCAGGGACATTGGTTTCCCCTGACCCTGACCCTGAGGAAACATGAGGTCTTCAGGTCCTCTCCTGCTGCTCTTCTTTACCATCCTCCCATATCCTCCCCTGCACTCCCAAGTGGTGGGCATGATTTATAAACACAGAAATCCACTTACTCCTTTGGAAAAGTGGTTTACTTCACCCAAAAATTCGGAGAACTGTGTCGTCTCCCTTTCAAAGTAAATTATACGATGAACATACAATATTGATTGCAGGCATGTGGATTCTTAATCCTCAAGTTCCCATGAAACCCTGCTTTCCATGGCAAATCAGCCCGCCATTTCAGCACGCCAGTATTGCCAGGAGAAAGGAGCCTCAGCAGCCACCACTGCTCCGCAGCCTGCTTTTCACGGTCACACGGGGATGTCAGAGTGCCCCACACCTCATGCACTGACTCAATGCTTGCTTGCAGGGGTTGCATTTCGTTAGAGCCCAACAACTTCCGAACATTGGCAAATTCCCTCAACCAAAGGTGGGCAGCGGCCTCAAAATGTCACCAGTCATTAACCACCAGCAGGGTTGCGTTATGCTCGTCAGTGCCATCATGTGCAAGCGGAAAGACAATTCCCACAGGCTGCCAGCTCTGTTTGGGGAGGGAATGCCAAGTGGGGAAGCTGGGGGTCCTCACCCCAGCAGCCACAGTTCCTGGCTCCAGGCCCTGCCCCAGGCTGTGCCAGGACGAAGAGCCTGGACTCTCAGAGACTCCGTAGCTCAATTTCCACTCAGGCTGTGTTGTGTTGTGTTGATCATTCCTTCCCTAGGCTGCCACCCATCTGTCAGTTTGTCATCATGTTGTCATTTGTCTATAGCTGTGATTGCTGTAAGCAGTGTCACCAGCTAAGATTATAACCAGAGCAAGCCACTCTGGACACGCTTCACCAGAGCATCCAAGCTAGGACACACTGGGAAGAAAGACCTGATGATGTACTACTGAAAATGAGTCCATGGAACCCTATGGATCAAAAGAGAATACCGTCCAAACAAGTACTGGAAGAGGAGCACCCTAGGTGGGAATACACTCACACTATTCAGTGGGAGGTCTCCCTGGGTAGTGTTTGACTAGCACCCAGGAGGTCGGCAGTTAAATCCCACCCAGAATCCAAGAGGTGCCTAAGGAAGGTAGGCCTGAAAATCTGCTTCCAAAAGGTCACAGCCTTAAAAACCCTATGGAACAGTTCTACTCTGAAATGCATGGGGGTCGCTATGAGTCAAAATGGACCGAAAAGCAGCTAATAACAACAACACTGTATAAAGAACAACACTGCAAGTCCTTAGGACAAAATACACAGCAGGCACAATAGCCTCGACCCCACAGGATAGGGCAACTTATTTTCCTTTGTACCAGAGACCGGAACTGTACAACGGAATGAAACCCTGCCTGCTCTTGTGTCATCACCACAGTCGTTGGTCCATGTTGAGCCCATTGCTGTAGCCACTGTGGACATCCATCTTATCAAGTGTCTTCTTCCCTCTTGCTGCCCCTGTACTTTAACAAGCATTATGTCCTTTCTTAAGAACCAGTCTCTCCTGATAGCATGTCCAATGGATGTGAGATGAAGACTTGCTATCCTCACTTCTAAGGGGCATTCTGGCCGTGCTTCCTCCAAGAGGGATTTGTTGGTCAAGACTTAGCCCCAGGCTTTTCCCAGAGCAAGCAAGTCATAATGATTAGCTCTTGTCTTTAACAAGTAAAGGAATATACATTAACCAAGCACCTAGTAAGTACTAGGCATTCTAAATCTCCAACTTTCATTGTCTCCTTTTCGTAAAAATCAAATGCATCAGGTATGTCATTTCACAATTGCAGAAACTAAGGTTTGGTCAAGTTCAGGAACATGTCCAAAGAGGCAAAGCTCAGACTGCACAGGGCATACTGAAAAACGTCTGAGATGAGTCAGCACTAAAATCCCCTCCCATCCTCAGAGCCAATTAACAGATACGAAGGGACCCAGGGGCACTGCTGGGGGAGCAAGGGTGCTGGAGGAAACAAATTCCACACTTGAGGAACTCCAGCTCCTAATAGTAGCCCAGGAAACACGGTCAGTCTCAGCAGACCTGGCCCACGTACCTCTACACTCCAGAAGCAGGAGGAATGATAGAGAGCTGAATACACCTTGCCCACTTTCTTGGGGTCCTTCACATCCCAGACATAAATACTATGGTCATTGTACACACAAGACAGCCACTGATTTGCAGGATCAAAGGCCAAGGAGATGGTGTCCGGATACTACGCATTGGCCACTCCAGCGAAAAGGCGACTGAGGAAAGAGGGGGGCAGGGTGTCCAGGGCAGACAGGGCAAACTAGTGAGTGAGCGCAAATGAAATGGGGCACTCAAGGGAGGAGCAGCAGGTTGGCCAGCAGTCACTGGAGAAAGAACGCAGCAGCTGGCCTGGCATTCCTTGCCATGGGGCTCTCCAAAAGAACACAAGTTATTTCATAGCCCCCAACGTCAGGCAGGGACAGTGTGTGGCCGTGATGCAGCCAAGCAGATGTCAGGCCCTTCTAGACTCACGTCAGAGGACAAGGAAGGACACTGTGCAAGCCACAACCATGGTCATATATCATTTCCTACCAACTGCAGATTTAGTCCCGTCCTGCCCTGAAAGAGAAATTAATATACCCAACTGCAGAACTGCCCCGCTTCCTGACAGCACTGAAACCAGAGCAAAACTTCACTTCCTGCAATCACCCAACCCAAGGCCCGAGGCTACAATAAGCCCCTCCTACCGCAGCTGCAACCCAGGACCACCCTGAGGGAGAAAGGCCTGCTCCATCAGGTTTCCAGTCTCTCTCAGAAACCCTAAGGAACTGCCCGTCTGTCCTAGCTGTGGTCTTTACAGGACAATGCATTACCACACGGCAGACTCAGATTACCACGGTTGCCCACAGTGAGCAAGAAATGCTAAAAGACCCACCTGTGCTTGACTGCAAGGGTCTTCCCAGAGGCCTATGTGTGCCCTTCTCTCCTTGCAGCATGCAAAGGATGGCCTGGCACAGAGTGGGGCTCTGACAGGACTCAGGAGCCCACCCACACCGCTCACCTGGCCTCTGTGATGCTGGCAATGTCTGTTCCCAGGGCATGGGGCCGGGGCAGCGTGCTGAGGAAGTGCAGGTTGGAGGGGTTGAAAAGACGCACGGTGCTGTCAGCACAGCCACAGAAGATGTAGTCCTGGCTCACCGAGATGCAGTGGGCCACTGTGGTCTGTGAGCACAGAAGCCCCATTCAGCAAGGGCGTCTGCGCACTCCTTCACCCCACCTCAACAGCCATGAGCCAAGAGGCAAGGACAAGTGCAAGGTAGGACAGCTGCCCTGGCCAGAGCCCCTCAATGCCCCTCCCTCTAACAGCAGCTAGCCAGAGGGCCCACAGCCCCATGCAATTAGGAAGAAGGAGTCAGCAAGCCTTATAAGCCACCTGAGTTTTAGGCAAACACACACTCAGAAAAGGCCGGCCAAGAGAAAGGCAGCAGAGGCAGCGGACAGGGCCAGCACACTTACTGTGATGCTGTCTTTGTGCTGAGCAGAAGAGGAAAGCAGAGGAAGCGGCAGAGACAGAGAGCGCGAGCGAGCAGAGAGGTTCCCAAACACCTTCCTCCGCCTGGGGCCTCCCCCAGCGTGCATGCAGACCCCGCTGCTAACCCCAGGACCCCCGGAGCCTGGAGGTGACAGACGGGAGGGTGCCGACAAAGCATTCACTTACCCTCAGCTCCACCCACTTGTCCAACAGTCTCTGGTCACTGAACTCGCACAGCTGCCCCGAGGATGTGATACAGAAGGTGCTGTCAGCCTTCTTCCCGCGGCCACAGGCTACATCAGTGAACAGGTAGTTCTGCATGTCCCCCAGCAGCCCGGAGCGGCCCAGCAGGGGCACAGTGGCATTCACCTGTGGAGGCACACCACAGGTGCCACCCACACACCCACCCTGCAGGCTACCCCCTGGAAAGCAGGCCCTGGGGAGAGAGGGAAAAGGCTTCCCTTGCAGATTGACATAGCACCTGGCCCAGCTGAGACTTCCAAAGGGCTTTTGAGCATGCAGAAGGGGGCGCAGGTGGAACAGATCTGGGCAGACCCCACCCTGGTGGCTACTTGCTGCCTCACCGTTGAGGTCTTGCTGTCATCAAGGAACCAGAATTTGATGTGCCGGTTGCCTGCAATGACAAAGTAGCTGCAGTCCTCAGAGAAGGATACTGCTTTCACCCGACTGGTCACCTGGTTGGAAGCCACTACAATGTTTTTCTGGAGAGAAAGTCAAGGGAAATCAAGGCTCTGCTTCTAGGAGCTGAGGGAAAAGAAACTTACACACTGAAGGAGGTTAGACAAGCTGTGAACTTGACCTCTCCTTCTGCCCCTTCTTCAGCATCCTAGATACACAGTTGCTCCTTTCTGCTCAGAGTTCTCTAGAAAGGGACTGAGGCCAGCAGGCGGAAGTGAAGGCCACCTGTCAGCAGTTTCTTGGCTCCCCTCCCGGCCCTGCCTGTCCTGAGGCCAGCAGCCCACTCACCTTCCAGGCCCAGACATTGACGATCATATCATGCTGGTAGCCCACTGAGACAATGTACTTGGCGCTGGGTGAGAAGGCCACACACGCCACGCCATAATTATGCTCCTGAAGCTCTGCCACCTGGCTGCGCTCCGACACGTCCCACACCCGCACAGCAGGCATGTGTCCACTCTGCGGGGACGAAGACCCCAAAGTAAAGGCCAGAGGCAGCCAGCTCCCTCCCCATCCAAGGAGGCCTGGCTCTCCCAGCCACTGGACAAGAGCCTGCACATAAATGAAGGACACCTAACCTAATGTGCCTGCACATGAATCAAGGACACCCCCGGAGGGAATGTGATCAGTGTTGGGGAACAGGGACTCTCAGGGATGGGCTCCTGGCGTGATTTGGATGGGCAAGAACCACCACTACTGCGGTTGGCTCCCACAGCCTCACAGGGCAAGTCTATGGGAGGGCAGCCCTGTTCCACACTGTGACCAACAGGAGGACTCCAGGATAAGGAATGTTTTAAGGAGGTGTTTTCCAAAATGTGGTTCCCAAATTGGCAGCTTCAGCCTCATCTGGAACTGCTTGTTAGCATTGCAAACTGAATAGAGCCACCCCAGACCTGCTGAGCCCGAGAGCCAGCAGTCTGTACTACGGGGCCACCATAGCACTTCTGATGCAGGCTACAGCCTAAGAACACTGCTCTAGGGCAGACCAAACACCCAAAGTTGACACCAGTACAGAAAGTCAAACTTGGCACCAGTCCTATGCGGGCTGCAGGCTGTCACTCTCTGCTAAGGCCAGGCCACCCCCTCTGCAGTGCCTGAGCTTCCTTCCTCACTCACCTCGCCGGTGACCAGGTACTTGCCATCAGGAGAGAAGGCAAGGGCAGTGATGGTTTTCCTGAAAGGAATGGGGGCAGGCTCAAGAGAGGCACTGGCAGCCTGGCCCAGGTCTGGCCTCTCACAGTCCCCTCTCAAAACAAGGGCAGCAAACCCGCCCTCCTTGTGCTGCTTCCCTTGCAGGCCTGGGGCCCAACAGGGCCCAATGCCACAGAGAAGCAGGTGGCACTCCTTTGGCCGTCCCTGGGAAAAGGTGGCACTCCCCAAAGCCCCAGAGCCCATTTACCTGGAGCTGTTGAGGATGTGGTGCTGCTTGTGTTTCCGGGGATTGAAGAGCACAACCACACACCTGGGGAGAGGGAGAGGGGAGCACAGCCTTAGCACCCCACCTCAGTGGCCCAGCCCAGAGGACCCCACGTTGCCACAGTGCAGCTGGCTCCTGGCAGCACTCTTCTGCCTTTCTCCCCTTCTGTAGCCCCACACGGTGCAAGGGCCTGTAGGGAGCCCTGCCTGCCCAGTGCTCTGTGCACCAGCACCATCGGGCCATGCCCCATAGTGATGGGGTGGCCGGTCTTCCCAGAGCCCTTGTCCCTACCCCAGGGCAGAGGGCAGAGAGAAGGATGCACATGATTTGCGTAAGAACAGGCCTCAGCTGTGCCCTTGTTTACAGACCTCCTGGTTTCCAGGAGTGGGATCTCTCATGTCTGCACCCATGTGTGTACTTGGCAAGAGCCAGCCCTCCACATGTTGGATGAGGAAGCAAGTGGAAGGTCAGGGCCCAGGGCCAGGCCTGCAGGGAGACTAAGGGGGATGGAGAGGCAGAAAACTGCCTGAGGGAGGGAACTTCATGGAGCTCCTGGCCCACGTCAGACTCTTTAGCCCAAAGAGCCTGAGCAGCGCTATTCTAACAGCCTCCAGGCTCCCTCTCCAGTCAGGCAGCAAGGCTGGGTGAGATTGCATGGAGACTGAAATTCAAGAGTGATCTCGAGAGAGGGAGGCAGGTAAGAGTCAGGGACAAGGAGCTGGGAGCCAACAGCTCGCCAGTGTCTCAGGGGCCATGGCGCTCAGCAGGTTTAGGCCCTCTGCCCAGCTGTCCCCTTTCTTCATTAGCGCTATGCCTACTAATTGCTATTAGCTGGCCACAGCAAGCCAGGAGCCTGCTCCCCCAGGTAGACGGAGGAGAGACTCAGTAGAAGGCTACTTGTCCCAACACTGTCTTTTACAACAGGAAGCAGACACAGGACCCGCATCTGGACCCCACTGCTTGCATATGGGAGCAGGAGCTGCAGCACAGGGCTTGGTCTCTTCTGCAGACAGAGGCCTCCGGCTTGGCTCAATGAGCCAGTTCGCTATGCAAATTCCACTGTCAACTAGGGATTCTGGGATCTTGGAGGTGCACCAGCAAAAGATAAGGAGGTCCCGAGGGTCTAACAAGAGCATAAAGCTGTTGCCACGTGTCCTATGGAATTTTCTCTTCAGCTCTTTGACTTTGTCATTTCTTCTCATTGTCTTAGCTACTCTATGATATAGAACAATTCTGACTCATAGGAATTTGATACTACTGTCCTCTCCCAATTTCCTTTATTTTCCACCTTCATGTGTGTTAAAATATGCAGTATTGCATCAGATTTCCTATGCTCTAAACCAGTGGTTCTCAACCTTCCTAATTCCTTGGCACTATAATGAAGTTCCTGATGTTGTGGTGAACATCCATTCGTAAAATTATTTTCGTTGCTACTTCATAACTGTAATTTTGCTACTATGAAGAAGAGACCGACCCCTGTGAATGGGTAGCTCAACCCCCAAAGAGGTCCCGATCCACAGGTTGAGAACCGCTGCTCTAAACTAAGAGGTGTTTCTTTAAGATGTAGTTCAGTATATTGTTAGACGCCCAAGTCCTGTTGTTGTTGTTGTTAAGTGCCGTCGAGTGGATTTTGGCTCACAGCAACTCTATGTACAATGTACCGAAACGCTGCCCCATTAGTGCATTCCTCACAGTGGTTCTTTGCTTGCGCTCATTGTTGCAGCCACTGAGCTATTCCAAATTGTAGGGGCTGCCTCTCCTTTGCTGCCCTTCTACTCTACCAATATCTGTATCTTCCTCTAGGACAGTGCTTCTCAACCTTCCTAAATTCACGACACTTTCATACAGTTTCCTTTGTAGTGGTAGACCCCAATCATAAAATTATATTCTTTGCTACTTCGTAACTCTCGTTTTGTTACAAGTTATGAATAGTGCAACCCTGTAAAGGGTTCGTCTAAGCCCCAAAGGGGTCACGACCCACATGGTGAGAACCCCTGCTCTAAATTGAGAGGAGTTTCTCTTAAGGTCTATTTCACCATACTGTTAGAAGCTCAAGTCCATTTGTTGTTGTTGTTAGGTGCCGTCGAATGGGTATGTCTCATAGCAACTCTACGCACAAGATAATGAAACGCCGCCCAGTGGTTCTCTGCTTGCGCTCATTGTTGCAGCCACTGTGCTAATGCATCTTGTTGGGGACCGCCTCTCTTTTCCTGCCCTTTCATACCAAGATTTGGGACTTCCTCTAGAGCAGTGGTTCTTAACTTTCCTAATGCCATGATATTTTCATACCGATTCTCATTTAGTGGTGACCCCCCCCCCCCAACCATAAAATGATTTCATTGCAGCTTCATAACTGTAATTTTGTTACTGTTATGAGTCACGACACCCCTGTGAAATTTTCATTCCATATCCACAAAGGGGTCACGACACACAGCTGAAGATCCCCTGCTCTAAACTAAGAGGAGATTCTCTTAAGATAGAATTCAGCATACTGGTAGATGCACAAGTTCTGTTGTTATTGGTGTTAGGTACCATCGAGTGGGTTTTGGCTCATAGTAACTCTATGCACAATATAATGAAACGCTTTCCCATCCTATGCCATCCTCACAGTGGTTCTTTTGCTTGTGCGCATTGTTGCAGCCACTGTGCTAATCCAACTTTTGGGTAGCTGCCTCTTTTTTTGTGGCCTTTCTACTGTACCAAGACTTGTGTCTTCCTCTAGGGCAATGCTTGTCAAATTTCCTAATGCCATGACCCTTTCATACAGTTCCTCATGTAGTGGTGACCCCCACCATAATATTATTGTTACTTCGTAACTGTAATTTTCCTACAGTTATGAATCATTTCACACATGTGAAAGGGTCATTCGATCACCAAAAGTGGTCGCGAACCACAGGTTAAAAACCGCTGGTCTAAACTAAGAGGAGTTTTTCTTAATATCTACTTCACCCTATTGTCAGGAGCACAAATCCTATAGTTATTGTTAGATTCTGTTGTGTAGCTTTCGACGCCTAGCAACTCTAAGCACAATATGATGGAAAGGTGTCCTGTCCTGCGCCATCCTCCCAGTGGTTCTTTTGCTTGCGCGGATTGTTGCAGCCACTGTTGTATTCCATTGTGCTGTGGGCTGCCTCTTTTTGCTGCCCTTCTACTGTACCCAGATCTATGTCTCCCTCTAGGGTAGTGGTTCTCAACCTTCCTAATGTCATGACTCTTTCACACCATTCCTCACGTACTAGTAACCCCCCCAATCAAAAAATAATTTTCCTTGTTACTCCATAACTATAAATTTGCTATTGTTATGAATCAGGTCACCCATGTGAAATGCTCATTGTTCCCTCCTAAGACGTTGTGACCCACAGTTAGGGAACTGTTACTCTACACTAAGAGTTTCTTTTAAAGTCTCCCTCAGCATATTGTTAGAGGCACAAATCCTGTTGTTTGGTGCCTTCGAATGGGTTTAGGCTCATACCAACTCTATGCACCATGTAATAAAATGCTTTCCCGTCCTGTGCCTTCCATACAGTGGTTCTTTTGCTCACACTCATTTTTGCAGCCACTGTGCTAATCCATCTTGTTGGGCACTGCCTCTCTTTTCCTGCCCTTCTGTACCAAGATATCTGTCTTCCTCTAGAGCAGTGGTTCTCAACTTTCCAAATGCCACAACCACTTCACACCATTCCTCGTGTAGTGGTGACATCCAACCATAAAATATTTGCATTGCTACATCATAATTGTAATTTTGCTTCTGTTATGGATCAGGCCACCCATGTGAAAGGTTCGTTAGTCTCCTCAAAGGTGTCTCGACACACAGTTTGAGAACCAATGGTCTAAACGAATAGGAGTTTCTCTTAAGGTCTACTTCAGAATATTCTTAGAAGCCCAAGTTCTTTTTATTATTGTTTGGTGCCTTTGAGTGTGTGTTGGCTCATACCAACTGTATGCACAATATAATGAAACTCGGCCCCATCTCGTGCCATCTTCACTGTGGTCCTTTGCTTGCACTCAAGCTGCATCTATTCCATCTTGTAGGGGCTGCCTGACTTTTGCAGCCCTTCTACTGTACCAACATTTGTGTCTTCCTCTAGGACAATGTTTCTCATACATCCTAATTCTGCGGCCCTTTCGTACAGTTCCCAATGTAGTGGTGGACCCCAATCATAAAATTATATTCATTGATATTTCATAACTGTACTTTTGCCACTGTTATGAATCAGGCCATCACTGTGAAGGGGTGTTTCGAAACACCCCCCACCTGAAGGTGTTCACGACCCAATGTTGAGAACCCTGCTGTAAACTAAGAAGAGTTGCTCTTAAGATTTACTTCAGCATATTGTTAAACACACAAGCCCTGTTGTTATTGTTGTTAAGTTCTGCGGAGGGGGTTTTGGCTCATCGCATCTCTATGCACAATATCATGAAATGCTTCCCAGACCTGTGCCATCCTGTCAGTGGTTGTTTGCTAGTGCTCATTGTTGGAGCCATATTTGGGGGGGGGCTGGCTATTTTTTGTTGCCCTTCTACTCTACCAAGACTTGTGTCTTCCTTTAGGGCAGTGGTTCTCAACCTTCCTAATGCCACAACATTTTCATACCGTTCCTCATATAGTGCTGACTGCCAAATCATAAAATTATTTTCATTGCAACTTTGTAACTCTAATTTTTCTACTGTTATGACTAGGCGACCACTATGAAAGGTTCATTCATCCCCCAACAGGGCTCGTGACCCAAAAGTTGAGAACCGCTGCACTAAACTAATAGGAGTTTCTCTTAAGGTCTACTTCAGCACATTATAAGAAACACAAGTCCTGTTGTTTTGTTGTCAGGTGCAGTCGAGTGGGTTTTGACTCATAGCAACTCTATGCTCCATATAATGTAACGCTGCCCCATCTTGTGCCATCCTCACAGTGTTCCCTTAGCTTGAGCTCATTGCTGCAGCCACTATGCTATTCCATCTACTTGGGGGCTGACTCTATATTGCGGCCCTTCAACTGTATCAAGACTTGTGTCTTCCTGTAGGACTGTGGTTTTCAGCAATCCTAATGCCACGACCCTTTCATACAGTGCCTCGTGTAGTAATGACCCCCCAACCAAAAAAATTGTACTGTTGCTACTTCATAACTGTAATTTTTCTACTGTTACGTATCTGGCCACGCCTATGGGAGGGTCATTTGAACACCCCCAAAGGATATACCACTCAACTCACAAGTTGAGAACGGCTGCTCTAAACTAAGAGCAGTTTCTCTCAAGGTTTAGTTGAGCATACTGTTAGATGTATGATTCCTCCTGTTATTGTTGTTCGGGCCGTGGAGAGGGTTTGGGCTGATAGCAACCCTGTGCACAATATAATAAAGGCCTGCCCAGTCTTGCATCATCCTCACGGTGGTTCTTTGCTTGCGCTCATTGTTGCAGCCACCGTGCAAATCTGTCTTGTAGGGACTTCCTCTCTTCTGCTGCCCTTCTACTGTACTTGCGTCTTCCTCTAGGACAGTGTTTCTCACCCTTCCTATTTCTACGACCTTTCCATACACTTCCCAATGTGTAGTGGTGGTCCCCAAAGCATAAAGTTTTTTTTTCAACTGTTATTCCATAACTGTAATTTTGCAAGTCTTATGAATCTAGTCACCCTGTGAAAGGGTTGTTCAACCAACCAAAGTGGTCACAAATCACAGGTTGAGAACTGCCGTTCTAAATTAAGAGGAGTTTCTCCTGTGGTATAGCTCTGTATATTATTACACGCAAGAGTCCTGTTCTTATTGTTGTTCGGGGGCTGTCGAGTGGGTTTGGCTCATAGTTGGCTCATAACAACTCTATGCACAGTATCATGAAACACTGTTCCATCCTCTAACACCCTCACACTTTTCTTTTGTTTTCACTCATTGTTGCAGTCTCTGTGCTAATCCATCTTTTGGGGGACTGCCTCTCATTTGCTGACCTTCAACTGTACCCAGATTTGTGTCTTCCTCTAGGGCAGTGGTTCTCAAACTTCCTAATGCACGACTCTTTCACACCATTCCTCATGTATTGGTGACGCCCCCTCCCCAATCATAAAATTACTTTCCTTGTTACTTTATGACTAAAATTATGCTACTGTTATGAATCAGGCCACCATGTCATATAGTCATTCTCCCCCCCACCCCCCAAAAGGCATCACGACCCACAGTTTGAGAACTGCTATTCTACACTAAGTGGAGTTTATTTTTAAGGTATGTTTCAGCATATTGTTAGAAGCACAAATCCTGTTCTTGTTTTTGGCTGCCTTCGAGTGGGTTTTGGCTCATAACAACCCTATGCACAATGTAATGAAACGTTGTCCTGCCCTGTGCATCCTCACGGTGGTTCTTCTGTTTGCGCTCATTGTTGCAGCCACTGTGGTAATCCATCTTGTTAGGGACTAACTCTCTTTTCCTGCCCTTCCGTACCAAGATTTGTGTCTTCCTCAAGAATAGTGGTTCTCAACTTTCTGAATGCCACTACTATTTCATACCAGTCCTCATGTAGTGGTGACTCCCCAACCATAAAATATTTTCATTGCTACATCATAACTGTAATTTCGCTTCTGTTATGGATCAGGCCACCCATGTGAAAGGTTCATTAGTCTTCTAAAGGCACTGTGACACAGTTTGAGAACCACTGGTCTAAACTAAGGGGAGTTTCTCTTAAGGTCTACTTCCGCATATTCATAGATGCACAGTCCTGTTGTTATTGTTTGGTGCCTTTGAGTGTGTGCTGGCTCATAGCAACTCTATACACAATATAATGAAACGTGACCCCGTGTCGTGCCACCCTCACAGTGGTTATTTTGCTTGTTGTCATTGTTGCAATCATGGGCTAATCCAACTTTTGGGGGGCTGCCTCTCTTTTGCTGCCCCTCTACTGCCCTTTCATTCATTTCCTCATGTAGTGATGAACCCCCCAATCATAAAATTATTTTCATTGCTACTTTGTAACTTTAATTTTGCTACAGTTATGAATCAGGCCTCCACTGTGAAAGGGTCATTTGACCCCCCCAAAGGGCTCGTGACCCACAAGTTGAGAACCACTGCTCTAAACTAAGAGGAGTTTCTCTTAGGATCTACAGCACCATATTGTGAAAAGCATGAGTCCTACAGTGATTGTTGTTAGGTGTTGCCCAGTGGGTTTCGATTCTCAGCAACTCTACGCACAAGATAATGAAACGCTGCCCCGTCCTGTGCCATCCTCACAGTGGTTTCTTGTCTGCACTCATGGTTGCAGCCACTGCGCTAATCTATCATCTGGGGGTCTGCCTCTCATTTGCTGCCTTTCTGCTCTGCCAAGATTTCTGTCTTGCTCAAGGACAGTGGCTCTCAACCTTCTTATAATGCCACAGGCCTTTTATATCACTGCTCATGTAGTGGGTTCAATCCCAGTCATAAATTTATCGTCATTGCTACTTCATAACTGTAATGTAGCTACTGCTATGAAGTGGGACACCCCTGTGCAAGGGTAGTTCATCACCCTAATGGAGTCATGACCCACAGGTTGAGAATCTCTGCTCCAAACTATGAAGAATGTCTCATAAGATATATTTCAGCACATTGTTAGAAGCAAAAGTCCTGTTGTTATTTTATTTAGGTGCCTTCAAGTGGGTTTTGGCTCATAGCAACTCTATGCAAAATATAACGAAATGCTCCCCCATCCTGTGCATTCCTCACAGTGGTTCTTTGCTTGCGCTGGTTGTTGCAGCCACTGAGCTATTCCAACTTGGAGGGGCTGCCTCTCCTTTGCTGCCCTTCTACTCTACCAACATTTGTGTCTTCCTCTCGGACAGTGGTTCTCAATCTTCCTAAATTCACGACCCTTTCATGCAGTTCCCAAAATAGTGGTGGACCCCCAGTCATACAAAATTTTCGCTGATATTTCATAACTGTAATTTTGCTAATCTTATGAATCAGGCAACCCTTGTGAAAGGGTCATTCAACCCACTCACTCCCCAAAAGGGTTCGTGATTCATAGGCTGAGAACCCTGCACTAAACTAAGAGGAGTTTCTCTTAAGATCTACGTCAGCATATTGTTAGAAGCTCAAGTACTTTTTGTGTTGCTGTTAGTTGCCGTCGAGTGGGTTTTGACTCTCAGCAACTCTAAGCACAAGATAATGAAACGCTGCCCCGTCCTGTGCCGCCCTCACAGTGGTTCGTTGATGGCACTCATTGTTGCAGCCACTGAGCTATTCCATCTTGTAGGGTCTGCCTCTCACTTGCTGCCCTTCTGCAGTACCACGTTTTGTGTATTCCTCTCGGGCAGTGTTTCTGAACCTTCTTAATGGCATGGCTCCTTTATACAATTCTTAATGTTGTGGTGATCCTCCAACAGTAATTTTTTTTTCATTGTTACTCCATTACTGTGATTTCACTACTGTTATGAATTGGGCAACACCTGTGAGAGGGGTTCGCGACCCACAAGTTAAGAACCACTGCTCTAAATTTAGAGGAGTTTCTCTTAAGATCTAGTTCAGCATATTGTTAGAAGTACACGTCCTGTAGTTATTGTCATTAAGTTCTGTCGAGTGGGTTTTGACTCTTAGCTGCCCTGACCTGTGCCACCCTCACCGTGCTTGTGTGCTTGGCCTCAGTGTTGCAGCCACTGTGCTAATCCAACTTGTTGGAGACTGCCGCTCTCTTCCTTCCCTTCTGTACCAGATTTGTGTCTTGCCCTAGAGAAGTGGTTCTCAACCTTCCTAATGCCACGACTCTTTCATACCATTCCTCATGTAGTGGTGACTGCCAAATCATGAAATTATTTTCATTGCTACATCATAACTCTAATTTTTCCACTTTAATGAACGGTCCACTGCCGTGAAAGGGTCATTCATCCCCCAAAAGGGGTCACGACCTTCAGTTTGAGGCCCGCTGCGCTAAACTAATAGGAGATTCTCTTAAGGTCTACTTAGGTACATTGTTAGAAAAACAAGTCCTGTTTTTTTTTTCTTGTGTGTTTTGACTCATAACAACTCTATGTCAATATAATGAAACACTGCCCCATCTTGTGCCATCCTTGCAGTGTTTCTTTGGCTTGTGTTTATTGTTGCAGCCACTGTGCTATCCCATCTATATTGGGGCTGAGTCTATTTTGTTGCCCTTCAACTGTATCAAGAATTGAGTCTTCCTCTTGGACAGTGGTTTTCAACATTCTTACTCACGACCCTTTCATCCAGTTCCTCATGTAGTCGTGACCAACCAACCATACAATTATTTTTGTTGCTACATCATAGCTGTAATTTTGCTACTGCTATAATTCAGGCCACCCCATGAAAGGGCTGTTTGACCCCCTAAGTAGACATGACCCACAGGTCGAGAGCCGCTGCTCTAAACGAAGGGGAGATTCTCTTAAGGTCTTCTTCAGCATATTGTTAGAAGCACAAGTCCTGTTGTTACTGTTGTTGGGTGCAGTCTAGTGGGTTTGGCTCATAGCCACTCTCTGTACAATATAATGAAACTCTGGGGGTCTTAAAGGCTTGAAGGCAAACAGGCTGAAATCTAGCTCAGAAGCAACAAAGCCCACAGAGAAGAAGCACACAAGCCTAAGTGAGCACGAGGTGTTGAAGGGATCAGGTAGCAGACACCAAAGAACAAAAACCATCATTGTGTGATCACCTTCCCCACATAAACGCTGAAGATGAATGTGTGCATAAGTATGTGTGGTGAAGAAGGCTGATGGTGGCCGGCTATCAAGCGATATAGCGTCCCGGGTCTTAGAGGCTTGAAAGTAAACAAGCTGGCCCAGAAGCAACAAAGCCCACATGGAAGCATCACACCAACATGTGTGATCATGAAGGGCTGAGGGGACCAGTTTTCAAGCAACAAAGGCGGGAGGTGGGATTATATCATCGTGAATGAGGGGAGTACATGACGGGGGACCAATGCCCACCTGTAGACAACTGGACATCCCTTGCGGAGGGGTAGTGGGAAGGAGATGAGTCACTCAGGGTTCAGTATAGCAACAATGAAACTCACAACCTTCCTCTAGTTATTAAACGCTTCCTCCCCCCACCTCTCATGATCCCAATTCTACCTTGCAAACCTGGTTAGACCAGAAGATACACAGCGGTACAGACGGGAACTGGAAACACAGGGAATCCAGGACAGATGAACCCCCCAGGACCAGCGGTGAGAGTGGCGATACTGGGAGGGAAGTGGGTATAGAAATGGGAAACCGATCACAAGGATCTACATATAACTTCCCCCCTGGGAGATGGGCAACAGAAAATTGGGTGATGGGAGACGCCGTGCAGTGTAAGATAAGAGAAAATAATAATGTATAAATTATTAAGGGTTCATGAGGGAAGAGGAGCAGGGTGAGAAGGGGATAGGGGAAAGGGGAAATGAGCTGATTCCAGGAACCCAAGCGGAAAGCAAATTTTGAGAGTGATGAAGGCAACGAATGTATAAGTGTGCTTTACACAATTGGTGTATGTATGGATTGTGATGAGTTGTATGAGCCCCAATAAAATGATTTTAAAAAAGAAAAAGAAAGAAATGTCTATAAATGAATGAAGGCAACATATGTACAAAATGCCTGATGCAATCAATATGGATTGCAACAAAAGTTGTAAGAGTCTCCAATAAAAGATTTTTAATAAAAATGTATATATAATAAATATTTTCCTAACTTATATAAATGATTAATAAGCATAAAATTAAGCAGCCTGTGCGTTTTATAGGAAAAAATTATAAAAGAACAAATGAGAGATTCAGCAGGAAGCAATGGATAGGAAAATATTATAAGGAAAGTTTTCTCTTATATGGAATGTACATTCTCTTACACGACAACAATCAGAATATGCCGTAAGAACCTCAGACCAAATACTAGAATAAAATAGAGGAAAACATTCCCAACCCTTCAATAAAATGCTATATGCTTTCGATGATTTTCACAAAAGTTCAAATTTTTTAACAAAATATTTTGTTCATTCACATTTTTAATTATGCATAAATTTATGTCTACTTGCATTACATCTCATAAAAAGGCATAAGAATTGTTTTTGCACTGTTTAAAACTAAATAGAAGATAGTGAAGGTGAAAAATAGTTTTCGTGAATGTTGCTTTGAAATACAAATGGCATTGTCCTAAGAAATTTAAATGATTTAATTTTTTAAAATCATTTTATTAGGGGCACATACAACTCTTATCACAATCCATACATACATCAGTTGTGTAAAGCACATCCGTACATTCATTGCCCTCATCATTCTCAAAACATTTGCTCTCCACTTAAGGCCTTGGCATCATGTCCTCATTTTTCTCCGCCCTCCCTGTTCCCCCCTCACTCATGAACCCTTGATAATTTGTCAGATCTTACATTTTTTGTCTCCCTTCACCCACTTTTCTGTTGTCCATCCTCCAGGGAGGAAGTTATATGTAGATCCTTGTAACTGAGGTCTCAGAGCAGTTGGGTGTGATGCAGGGGAGGCTCTGGAAGCAGCTGAAGACACTGTGGGAGTTGGCAGCCCAACAGTGAGGGTCACTGCATCCGGGGGTACCAGAAAACTGGCTGGGGTTGCTTATTCCCCTAGATGCTACCCCTGCCTTGAAGAGAACCATGACAGAGGCCTGTAGACATGTGTCAGGAAAAGATGAGTCCTTCACTGTTTCCTCTTCCCACAAACCTTTGAGGAGAGTCTGCAGGGCAGGGGCTCGGCTCCCTGGATCCAGTCACCTGCCCTCCCCCACAGCCACACCCTCGCCAGCCCCAACTCCCCTGCCCTGGGTTTGCTTCTTGAATCCAGAGGAGCAGCCTGGGCAAACCCTAACCCTAACGCTAACCCTAACGCTAACCCTAACGCTAACCCTAACCCTAACCCTAACCCTAACCCTAACCCTAAACCTAACGCTAACGCTAACCCTAACCCTAACGCTAACGCTAACCCTAAACCTAATGCTAACCCTAACCCTAACCCTAAACCTAACCCTAACGCTAACCCTAACCCTAACCCTAACCCTAACGCTAACGCTAACCCTAACCCTAACCCAAACCTTATCGCTAACCCTAACCCTAACCCTAACGCTAACCCTAACCCTGACGCTAACCCTAACCCTAACCCTAACCCTAACCCTAACCCTAACGCTAACCCTAACCCTAACTCTAACCCTAACCCTAACCCTGACGCTAACCCTAACCCTAACCCTAAAGCTAACGCTAACGCTAAACCTAACCCTAACCCTAACCCTAACGCTAACCCTAAACCTATCCCTAACCCTAACCCTATCCCTAACGCTAACGCTAACCCTAACCCTAACCCTAACGCTAACCCTAACGCTAACCCTAACCCTAACACTAACCCTAACCCTAAACCTAATCCTATCCCTAACGCTAACGCTAACCCTAACCCTAACCCTAACCCTAACGATAACGCTAACCCTAACGCTAACGCTAACCCTAACCCTACCCTAACCCTAACCCTAACCCTAACCCTAACGCTAACCCTAACCCTAACGCTAACGCTAACCCTAACCCTAACCCTAACCCTAACCCTAACGCTAACCCTAACCCTAACGCTAACCCTAACCCTAACGCTAACCCTAACCCTAACCCTAACCCTAACGCTAACCCTAACCCTAACGCTAACGCTAACCCTAACCCTTACCCTAACCCTGACGCTAACCCTAACCCTAACCCTAACCCTAACGCTAACGCTAACCCTAACCCTAACGCTAACCCTAACCCTAACCCTAACGCTAACCCTAACCCTAACATATTCATATGCCTGCAAGCAAGACCAGTTAGTACAAGTGTTATTCAGTTTTGGGCACCAATTAAAGCAAACATAGAAGCATTCACAAAGTTGGAGAAGAGTCCCAGTCACATACTCTTAGTTAAATATCATCGCCACACTATCCTTTCATTGTAGTGCCACCTTAATGATACCTCATACAAGCGCATGGCTAATTACTATCTGCCAGCAGCTTTAACGATAAGAGCAGACATGTTGTTGTTATTGTTCTCCCCGCTCAGGAGACAATTACTCCACTCCACCTACCCTCAGCACTGGTCTTAAGTTGCTCATCCAATTATTTCAGGGATCCCGAGGCTAAAGATCCTGCCTACCTTGTTAGGTAGCTAGGTGTCTGCCTGTGTTTGTGTGGGAGGCGGGGGAGCTGCATGCCCTGAGATTATATAAATTGGTGAAAGAATGCAAAGCCTTTTTATTTCTGCCCTTCAATTACACACCAGTCCTTTAGGACCCATCCAGTGGGCATTTAAGAGAGAAAGAGATAATTGATTCCTTAAGTGACAGCAACAAAGGGAACCTGATTGCTTTCAAAGCTAGGCATCTTTCAGCTGAGAAGCAAGAAGTCAGGCACCTGTAGCAGCTGTATACTAACATCTTCCTGGAGGGCAGTTGGGGGGAAATCTCTGTCTGGAGATTGCTCATTAGCAGTTCTAGCTTTGGGACTTGTGGGGGTTTTCTTCCAACACTAGAACTGGTCTTCCAAGCCCTGTGGTCAGGAGTACAGATATAAGGCTGCTGCTCACACTTTCATCCAGGTTCTGTTTACCACCACAATAATGAAATTGAGGGGAGAAGGGATAAAGGAGAGCTGATATCAAGGAATTAAAGAAGAAAAAGTGTTCAAACTGTGGTAGCTATTGTACAGGACTGCTCCATGTAACTGAACTATGGGAAGTTATGATATCTATAAGAGCTCCCAATAAAATATTTAAAAATATATATTGAAATTTTCACATGAATTTTTCAGCCTGACATTGATCAACCAAACAATCATACACACTGATAAGTGTAAAATTTGGGGAAAGTAGCAGTAGTTGGAAAATGTGACCTTAGTAACAGAAATGACACACAGGTTCACTGATAACATTTTGAGACTAATGATGAATTCATAGCAAATTCCTTATTAAACACCAGAAATGGAAACTACACATATGGATTTTCCGGAATGGAACAAATGAAAATCAAATCAACCACATCTACAGAAAGAAATGGTGGAGAAGCTTATAAGTCAAAACACGCCCAGGGGTTAACTGTGGAACAGATCATAAATTGCTCAAATCCAAGTAGAAGCTAGCCAAAGTAGCTAGAGCACAGATTAGAGACTATGTAAAGAATAAACATGAGGAATAAAAGTCTGACTGAAGACTAATGACAGACACCAGATGAGATGTGGGATGACATGAAAGGCAACTTACACATGGAAACCAAAAGGCTACTCAAGAGACAGAAAAGAAAAGAGAGCAATATTGAATGTACTATGCATTGTTTGAATAACAGCAATAAAACCTATTGGAATATACTGCAAAAATGTTCTTTAGAAGCAGCAACAGTCATCTTTCGTGTATTGGACCTGTTAAGAAGGGGTGGGCCTAAGGAAGGGACACTACATAGTAAGAAATATATAGCAGACATTTCTTAATTAAAAAAAAACATGCCGGAGACTTCCGGGAAGATGGCGACGGAGTGACACACACCAGAGGGACTCCGCAGAATCCAGCCCAGGAGAGTTGCTCAGAGTGAAATTCAACGCCACTGGATCGCAGGAGGTGCATCATAAAGATAAGTAGGCGCAGATCCACGGGGTTTTGAGGGGCTGGGGGCTTTTGGCTTACCTCAGTGGAAGCCGGCTGGGGCTCGACCCTAGTCCAGTTGCCGGATCTGCCCAAGCCGGGACCATTTGGAGCCTGTAGCAGGGCTTGGTCTCAGCACAGCCACAGTTTTTCCCTATCTGCCTCAGGGCAGGAACAGGACTCTTGCGGCTCCACCAGCAGGGATCGGGGTTCATCTACTCTGTTGCTTCTGTTTGCGTCTCTGCTTTATATTTCCACACAGCCTTGGAGGGCTGCGCAGGGCTTTTTCAAGGCACAGCCACAGCCGCAGCCGCGCCGCGTGGTCTGAGCAGGGAATAAACCCAAACCCCCACAGCTTCATAGGCAGGGATCAAGCTTCAGCTACACGGCAGCGTCTGTTGACATCTCTGCTCTCTGTCCCCCCTCTCTGCTCTCTGGGGGCGGCTCAGCAGTTTTCTTGCGACCCTTCTTGGGGCTCAGCTGCGAACTACCGCTGGGGCTTGGGGCAGGGAGTAAGCCCTTGTAGATCCACAGGCCGGGAGTGGGACTCAGCTACATAGTTTCTTTTGCTTCCCTCGCTTCCCTGTACCCCTGCACAGTCTAGTCTCACTTTTTGATTTTTCTCACCCCCCTTGTTCCTGCCCTGCTCTCTCACACTCCATTGCGGACTTACGGGGCACTCCCATTGCCCTAGGGCATTTGCGCCTGGGTCACACCCAGCTAGGTGAGCTCCACCCTGCATAGATAGCCCAAGGCTAGGGTAAGGCCTGCTTGCTCTCCAGGGGAAACTCCTCAGACTTCTCACCAGGGAGTTCCTGCCTGTGTACCTGGGGACATAAGGCAGCTCAGCCAATACTTATCAATATTCAAACCAATAGCGGGAACTTCAGCCCAGCCTCTGCAACACTGGTGCAGGCAGTTGATCTGCCATCTGGGGCACTCCCCTAATAGGGAAGCCACAGGAAGATAAAGTGGTAGGTTAATCCCATAACAAAATCAGCTGTAGGCAGATCGAAGAAGAATTCCTATAAGTCTTCCAGAGAGAGACTAGAAAATGGCACCTGGTCCCTCAAAAACAACTCAACGCAAACAGCCATCACCCCCAATGACCTCAACGAAAAAACAGGAGAAACAAAAGGCAAAGCAAGAAGATGTCCTGAACATAACAACATACATAGAAGAAGCAGACATTGAGATGCCATACAAAGAAGCTCTCAGAATGGTGCTTGGAGCGATGCAGAATATGAGGGAAACACTACAGAAAAAGGACGAAATGATAGAGGATATAAAAGACACATACCAAAGGAAAATACAGGAGCTTGAGGAGCAGGTAACGAAACACAATAGCAGAATCATGTTCCTTGAGAATCGATTGGAGGAATCAGAGAACCGCATCAGTGGCGTGGAGGACAGCCAAGCAGACTTTAATAAACGTGAACAAAAATCTAATAAGAGCATCAGAGAAGCCGAAGAAAACCTAAGAGCTATGTCTGATGCTATGAAGCGGAACAACATTAGAATTATTGGCCTACCGGAGGAAGACACAACAAAGAAGTCATCTGCAACAATAGCGAGAGAATTCTTGGAGGAAAACTTCCCCAGCCTAATGAATGAAAACCAAGCAACCATCCAGGAGGCTGAAAGAACACCAGCACGACGGGACCCCAAGAAGAAATCACCAAGGCACATAATAGTTAAACTATCCAACTTTGAGGAAAAGGAGAAAATCATGAGAGCAGCTAGGGAAAAGCAAGCAATCACATATAAAGGTTCCCACATAAGGATATGCTCAGACCTATCAGCAGAAACTATGAAAAAAAGGAGAGAGTGGAGTAACATATTCCAAAAATTGAAAGAAAACAACGCAAATCCTAGAATACTCTACCCAGCCAAATTATCGATCAAGATCGATGGAGAAGTAAAAGTCTTCCCAGACAAGGAAAAACTCAAAAAATACGTTACAACAAACCCAGCATTACAAAAGATCCTCGCCGACTCAGTATGGGCAGAAGAACAACACTCACCAAGCACAAATAAGACACCAGCACATAGAACAACTTCACCCAGAGCACAACAAAGAGAAAACAGACCCCAAGATAGCAATGACTTAAGGATGGAAAGAAGTCAAGAATGATACACACACAAAACACACACTAATGAGAAAGGAAAGTAGGAAAACTCCCAACACAAAAAGTATAAAATGGCATCACAGAGTCCGCACGTGGAGATAATATCCCTGAATATCAATGGCCTGAACTCAGGCATTAAAAGACTGAGACTTGCAGAATGGCTTAGAAAACACAACCCATCAATTTGCTGCCTACAGGAGACACACCTCAAGGCTACAGACAAAAATAGGCTGAGAATCAAAGGCTGGAGAAGGACCTACCAAGCAAACAGCAACACAAAAAAAGCAGGGGTTGCAATCCTTATCTCGGATAAAATTGACCTCAAAGTGCAAACCATAAAAAGAGATAAGGAGGGACACTATATAATGCTCAAGGGAATGATAGACAATGAACCACTAAGCATTGTAAACATATATTCCCCGAATGAGAGACCAGCTCAATACGTGAACCAAACACTCCAAAAGATTAAGAAAGAAATCACAGACTCGACAATTATAGTGGGTGACTTCAACACACCACTCACTGAGAAAGATAGATCACAGGGAAAGAAACTCAACAAGGAGACTAGAGAGCTAAACTCCACAATTAGACAATTTGACCTAATAGATATTTACAGAGCTTTTCATCCAAATAACAAAAATTTCACATTCTTTTCAAGTCCCCATGGCACATATTCGAAGATAGACCACATGCTGGGGCATAAGGCAAATCTACATAAATTTAAGCACATTGAAATAATACAGACCTCTCTCTCTGACCACTGTGCCATAAGACTGGAAATCAACAAGAGGAAGACAAAGAAAATAAGAGCAAATAATTGGAGGATGAATAACTCTCTACTGCAAAAGGAGTGCATACTGGTGCAGATCCGAGACGAAATCAGGAAATTTCTCGAAACCAACGAAAATGAGCACACGACGTACCAAAACTTATGGGACACAGCAAAGGCAGTCATCAGAGGAAGGTTCATAGCAATACAAGCACACCTGAGAAAGGAAGAGAGACTCATGACGGATACGCTGACACAAAATTTACAAAAACTAGAGCTGAGTCAGCAGGACAACCCTACTAATAGCAAAAGAAAAGAAATTATAAAAATCAGGGCTGAGATTCAGGAGAGGGAAAATAAAAAAACTATGGAAAAAATTAATATCGCTAAAAGTTGGTTTTTTGAAAAGATAAACAGGATCGATAGACCATTGGCAAACCTAACCAAAGAAAGGAGGGAACAAATCTCAATAGCAAGAATAAGGGATGAAAGAGGGGTCATTACAACAGACCCTAATGAAATCAAAAGGATAGTTACACAATACTATGAAGGATTGTACTCCAATGAATTCAACAATTTGGAAGACATGGACAAATTCCTGGAAAAACAATCCCTCCCTAGACTATCCTCGGTGGACATCAAAAATCTCAACAGACCCATCGCAATAGAAGAAATAGAAAAGGTTATCAAGGGATTACCAACAAAAAAATCCCCTGGACCAGATGGATACACTGGAGAATTCTACCAAGCATTCAGGGAAGAACTAACACCAATCCTACACAAACTTTTCCAGAACATAGAAAAAGATGGCAAACTCCCAAACTCCTTCTATGAAGCTAGTATAACTCTGATACCCAAACCGGGCAAGAATCCCACAAGAATCGAGAACTACAGACAGATATCCCTAATGAACATTGATGCAAAAATCCTTAACAAAATACTAGCCAACAGAATACAAAAGTATATAAAACAAATAATTCACCATGACCAAGTGGGATTCATACCAGGGATGCAGGGATGGTTCAACATACGCAAGACCATTAGTATTATTCGTCACATTGACATGAAAAAGTATAAGAATCACATGATAATATCAATAGACGCAGAAAAAGCATTCGACAACATCCAACACCAATTCCTGTTTAAGACACTAGCGAAGATAGGAATGGAAGGAAAGTTCCTCAAGACAATACAAGCTATATATGAAAAACCAACAGCCAAAGTGGTAGTCAATGGAGAAAAGACTAACACAATCCCACTGAAAAAGGGAACCAGACAAGGATGCCCCTTGTCTCCACTCCTATTTAATATCGTGCTGGAGGTTTTAGCTAACAGCATAAGGCAAAGAAGTGACATCAAAGGTATTCGTCTGGGGAAGGAAGAGGTGAAACTATCGTTATTTGCAGATGATATGATTTTATATATGGAAAATCCCAAAAGTTCCACAAGGGGAGTACTGGAAGCAATAGAGGAGTTTGGCAGAGTGGCAGGATACAAGATCAACAAACAGAAGTCCATCGGACTGTTACACACATCAGATAAGACCACAAAAAGGTGGTACCCTTCACAATAGCCAAACACAAACTGAAATATCTAGGGATACACTTGACTGAAAAAACAAAAGATCTATATAGGGAAAACTATAGAACACTATTACAAGAAACCAAGAGCGACCTCAACAAATGGAAGAATATTCCGTGCTCTTGGATTGGGAGACTTAATATAGTTAAGATGTCAGTTCTGCCAAAGGCACTATATAAATTTAATGCTATCCCGATACAATTACCATCATCTTTCTTCAAAGAAATGGAAAAACTCATTACCAACTTCATATGGAGAGGGAAGAAGCCCAGAAGTAGCAGAGAACTCCTCAAGAACAAGGACACCGTGGGAGGGCTTGCTTTACCTGACTTTGGCACATACTATACAGCCACAGTTCTCAAAACTGCATGGTATTGGTACAATGACAGATACTCAGACCAATGGAAAAGAACTGAAAACCCAGAAATAAAAGCATCAGCATACACACAGCTGATCTTTGACAAGGGCCCCAAAAAGATCAAATGGGAAGCAGATGCCCTCTTTAACAAGTGGTGCTGGAAAAAATGGATATCAACATGCAGAAAAATGAAGCAAGACCCTTATCTCACTCCATGCACAAGAATAAACTCAAGGTGGATCACAGACCTTGAAGTTAAACCCCAAACTATTAGGGCCATCAATGAGGGAACTGGGACCAATTTGAGAACTTGGCGCAGGGAATACACAGGCTATCAGAAATAGGGAAGGACACAAACACAGAGGAGGCACAAATCGACAAATGGGATATACTGAAGATAAAACACTTGTGTACATCTAAAGAATTCACCAAGAGAGTAATAAGAGAGTCCACAGACTGGGAAAACATCTTTAGCAATGACACATCAGACAAAGGCCTTATTACTAAAATCTACAGTACTCTGCTAGCTTCCAAAAAGAAAAAAACCAATAGCCCACTTGAAAGGTGGGCAAAGGACTTAAACAGAAGTTTCACAGGGGCAGAAATCCGAATGGCCAACAAACATATGAGAAAATGTTCCCGATCTTTAGCCATAAGAGAAATGCAAATTAAAACAACAATGAGGTACCACCTGACACCCTCAAAGGTAGCCCAATTCAAAAAATCAGAAAGCAACAAGTGTTGGAGGGGCTGTGGGGAGACAGGAACTCTCATCCACTGCTGGTGGGACTGTAAGTACGTACAGCCACTATGGAAATCAATCTGGCGATACCTAAAACAGATGGAAATAGAGTTACCATATGACCCAGCAATCCCCCTACTGGGCATATACCCAGAAGAGGCAAGAAACAAACCAAGACCAGACATCTGTGCTCCAATGTTCATTGCAGCACAGTTCACAATTGCAAGGAGTTGGAAGCAACCCAAATTTCCATCAACTGACGATTGGATTAAAAAACTGTGGTATATACATACAATGGAATACTACGCACCACTAAAGAGCAGTGATGAACGTATGAGGCACATAGCGGCATGGGAAGAACTGGAGGAAATCATGCTAAGCGAAGTAAGTCAGGCACAAAAGGACAAGTACAACATGAGTCCGCTGAGGTAAGAATTAAAAAAAAATTTTTTTTTTTTAAAAAGCAAAAGTGGCACAGGGAAAAAAGCTACTGTATACATACATTTTAGGGGTGAAGACGGGGTAGTATGGAAGAGACCAGACCAAAACCAGGGATGTACATGGTAGACAATGGTGGAGGAGGTGGGGAAAGGAAAACAAAAGGATGAATACAAGGAAGAAAAGGGTAGTGGGGTCATAGGGCATTAATCCACCCAAGGGGAGGGTATTGTTTATATCTCCACAGGGAAAGTGGGACCAGACTTCAACCCAGTGTCGCAAGGTGTGAACGCAATATCCCGGTGTGGAGGAGGGAACCGGTGGAGAGGTCTGGGAGGGTGGCCCCAGCACCATAAATTAAGTGGATTCCTGCCCCTCCCCCGAAAAGAATTTTTTCCAAAGGACGACATTGACTCTGCAGCTCTGGGAGATGGACATATTTGATCAGAGCACACGGGAGCAGATGAAGGGGCAGGAGGAGAGAGTGGAGCACAGCCTGGCCCACCAGGCCGTGATGATGATGTTCCTGAGTAGAGCAGCCAGTCCACAGAGAGAACAACATGGCTGGCCCCACTATGAGACATGATGCCCCTCAGTGACTAAGGGCGATACAGGGGACAGCACCGGAGACACAGTGTGGGAATTGCACCTGACCTGATCCCACCACACCGAGGCAAATCACTGGGGGAGTGCAGCGGAACAGCAAGGGAATGGAGTGGCAAAGTCCCCAGGGAATGCTGAAAGTGGACTTCAGAGCCAGGGCGTGGTGCCCCAACAGACTGGACTGGAAAACGCTCCTAAGGGCCAGCAAACGATCCCTGAACTAACTACAAGCTTTTCTCTTGTGAACTGTTTTATTCTGTTCTTTGTCAGTGGTTTGTTTTTGTTGTTTTGTTGTCTGGTTGTATACTGTTGCTTTGTTTTCCTCTGTCTAGTTTTCGTGCATGTTAGTGACTCCACAGGTCTGTCTGAATAGGACAGGCTGGATGAACTATCTGGAGGAAAAACAACGGGACCGACAGTTTTGGGGGGACTTGGGGTGGGGGGGTAGGGGGGTAAGGAAGTGGTGTTAACAAACCCAGGGACAAGGGAAAAACATGGGACCCCAAATGGTAGAGAAGTGGGAGTGGCAGGCCTGGTGGGAAATGATCAAGGGTAAGGTTGCTTAGAGAAGAGGTATACTCTAGCCCAGGTGGCGATGAAGCCTGGTAGTAGGGCAGGAGGAAAGTCAAGGGAGATGGAGGAAAGAGCTAGGAGTCAAAGGGCATTCATGGAGGTCTAGACAAAGACATGTACATGCAAATATATACAGGAGGATGGGGAAATAGATCTATGTGTCTATATTTATAGGTCAAGTATTAAGGTGGCGGAAGGACCTTGGGCCTCTACTCAAACGCTCCCTCAATGCATGAATACCTTCTTTTATTAAATTGGAACTCTATGATGCTCACTCTCCCGACACAACGGCTGGAGCCAAAGTGTGTGAACAAGTAAATGTGGTGAAGAAAGCTGATGGTGCCCGGCTATCAAAAGAGATAGTGACTGGGGTCTTAAAGGCTTGAAGATAAACAAGCGGCCATCTAGCTCAGAAGCAACAAAGTCCACATGGAAGAACACACCAGCCTGAGTGAGCGAGTGGTCCCAAAGGGATCAGTTACCAGGCATCAAAGAACAAAAAATCTTATCATTGACTGCACACCTCCATGATAGGATCGCTGAAGACAAATGGGTGCATAAGCAAATGTGGTGAAGAAAGCTGATGGTGCCCGGCTATCAAAAGAGATAGTGTCTGGGGTCTTAAAGGCTTGAAGGTGAACAAGCGGCCATCTAGCTCAGAAGCAAATAAGCCCACATGGAAGAAGCACACCGGCCAGTGCGATCACGAGGTGCCCAAGGGACCAGGTATAAGGCATCATGCAAAAAAAAAAAAAAAGATGTAAGTGTGTGTATATATGTGTATTTGTATATATGTATGTATATATATGTATATATATCATATTAAATGAAGGGGGAAGGGCAGAGTGGAGACCCAAGGCCCAAGTGTCGACCAATGGAGATCCCCTCATAGAGGGGTTTAGGAGAGGAGATGGGTTAATTAGGGTGTGAGGTAGTATCGATGAAGAACACAGCTTTCCCCCGGATCCTGGATGCTTCCTCCCCCCAACTACCATGATCCGAATTCTACCTTGCAGGGCTGGATAGGACAGAGGCTGTACACTGGTGCATATGAGGGTTGGAGGTACAGGGAATCCAGGGTGGATGATACCTTCAGGACCAAGGGTGTGAGGGACGATGCTGGGAGAGTGGAGGGTGAGTGGGTTGGAAAGGGGGAACTGATTACAAGGATCCACATGTGACCTCTTCCCTGGGAGAGGGACAGCAGAGAAGGGGGGAAGGGAGACTCCGGATAGGGCAAGATATGACAAAACAACGATGTATAAATTACCAAGGGCACATGAGGGAGGGGGGAATGGGGAGGGAGGAGGGGAAAAAAAAGAGGACCTGATGCAAGGGGCTTAAGTGGAGAGCAAATGCCTTGAGAATGATTGGGGCAGGGAATGTATGGATGTGCTTTATACAATTGATGTATGTATATGTATGGATTGTGGTAAGAGTTGTATGAGTCCCTAATAAAATGTAAAAGAAGAAAAGAGAAAAAAATGATTAGGGCAAAGAATGTACAGATGTGCTTTATACAATTGATGTATGTATATATATGAACTGTGAAAAGAATTGTATGAGCCCCAATAAATTGTTAAAATTAAAAAAAAAATGAAACAGAAAAAAAAAACATGCCATTTCCACTTACAAAATGTATTGGAGGAACAGACAACTTAAAAAAATCTTACAGGTAGAAAAAAATGTAAGGTACAGTGCTAAAGTATACTTTAAGCTTATAATTTTCTTGCTAGGAAGATGATTTTAGATACCTGGAAACAACAGAAGTCATAAATATATTTCACCAAAAGGAGTAAAATATGGGGAAATATGTCTGTTAAAGAATTCCAACAGAGAAGGCAAATTGACCATCTCTCTAAGAAAACAGAAAGAACTGACATCACCTGCATGAAGAAAACTTTAAAGGAACAGGACACCAAATGAGAATATGGACACCAAATCTTTAGAGAAACTCCAAGGGGGGAAGCTAAGGAAGCACAAAGGAGACCCGTTTATGGTGGGAGCTCAAGATGCAAGATGGTGCTGCATACTGCAAATGGATATCCATTCTTACTCAGTAGGGGAGGAATGTGCTGTATTCAGAGGACAGTTACTAATTCAGAGTTCTCTGTTTGGAGAGAAGCGTGCAAGACAGATTTTCATAGTAAAGTGGAAACATAAAAGAAGGGAAAATTTCAGAATGTTAAAGAAAATTATGGAAGCAAACACACATAGTGTAAAACAAGAAAATGTAAATCTAATCTCATAAGAGCTACAGGTGTACTTCCCTCAACATCTTGGACAAGTGAACTCTCACATACAAAGTAGCACACACTTTTATGCATTTTCTGACACCTTTCATAGATATGAGGCCTTCTCCCTGTTCAATCAACTACCCCAGCCAATTCCCCTTAAGGTGTTTTGACCATGCATCTGAGAAAATTCCACTATAGCTTGCTTCTAATACCAAACACAGTTCTCTTGTTCCAATTGAGAGAAAGCTTCTGGGGTGACAATTAGATAACCTGTTTATGGGAAATTACAGAATCTTGGACACACCAAAATTAACGTAAAGTTTGTAAAGACTGCAGTTTTGTATTTCTAGAAAAATAATGTTCAAAGGAACAAAGTAAATAGCATTCTTTCAAGGGTAGAAGACCTAACCCACTAACCTAGGATGAGAAAATGCAATGAGAATCTACCTCTTTGAGAATACCACAAACACCGCAAAGTTTTTAACATATAAGACAGGAAAAGCCAGTGACGAGGTCAATGACTTGAGAATTCTCCTCACCAATGGAAACCAGGTTGCGATAGTTCTCCAACATCACATCCTGATATAGGGTTTTCTGAGCAGAGTTCAGGAGCTGCCATTCCTTCCGGGTGAACTTTACAGCCACATCGTTGAATGTCAGTGGTTCCTGTAGTAAGAGGGGTCTACTTAATGAAGTATTTTCCATTTGAAGATTTAAAAAAATATATATCTTACAGTAAAAAAAGCAAAACAATAATAAAAACTATTGTGGTAGTTCATTCCATAATGTGTCATTAACTGAGGACTTGGTACAAAATATTTTACCTTATTTCTACATTCACGACCATCAGCCGAGAAAACTAGCCCTAATTTTAGAAAGATCTCCAGTGTTCTGAGAAATAAATGTTTTCAAATACATTCTCCAGGTCAAATACTGTGCCCCCACAATAGCTAGCTCCACATTAAGGAGCAGGCTTAAAGGAGCTCCCATAGTAGAGGAATCATTTCTGTACCTGGCTACTTCACTATGCCTGAAGGTTATCTGTATATCTGAGCAATCAGGTTCTAGAGCCAGCCCAACATAAATGTAGCAAACACCTGGGGAGGGCACAGGGCCGGTTTGAAGTCAACTAACACTAGGTCAAGATGGTAACTCAGCATCTTGCTTGTTTAGAATTTTACCCGCTTATGATATGACCCATTAACTATGTACATGCTAACTGCATGACACGAACGCCTTATGGAAAGACCTGTAAGCTCCATTATATATACCCACTGGAAAATATATTCACTCTCTCAGGCCTGACATGGGAAGAGAGCCCCTGTGTCCAGCTGTCTGCTCTCTGTCTTTTAATATTTTCACAATTGCAATGTCACTCCTGAGGATCACTTTTGGAGTGTTGGGGACCCCAGTGCCTGAAAATAATGCACCCACTCTTAACATTAGAATTTTGAGTTCCAGTGACATTATCTGAATGTTCTAGAAATAGCTCAGCTTTATAATCACACAAGGTAGATAAAGACCTATTTGTTATTAAATGGCATTAGGGTTTCTACCAGCATCACCATTATTAGAGGCTCGGTACCTTCAGTGGCAATAAGTACTGGGAACAGTGCAGATGGGGGAGGTCAAACATACCTCAACTCTCCAACACTTTTTGTCAACTCTAAAACAAGTCAATCCTTCCACACCACTCTGTCTCACTTCTGGGTTTGATAATCTGTTGCTGTGGTCACACAACACTCAATAGATCAAAGTGGTCTATTAATGAACAAGGTACAACTCGGGATCAGGAACAAGAAGCTATAAGTCAGAACCAAGATCAGAATGTTCATAGACATTATCTCCCTTACTGAGTGCAGAACAACTTTCTAAGCTCTTAAAGGCCACCTTAGGACAAGCTCCTCTTGACAACCTTAGGACAAATTCTCCTCAGCCACCTTTGGAGTGAATTATCTTAACTTTAATTGCAAGGTCCTCTTGAACTTGCCATCTTTCACCACATGCTCTCCAAGGCGCCCCCAGCCTAATTCTGCTGGGTGGATCTCTGGAGCCTTCCTAATCTTGCCTAGGCAGGGAAGATGCTGGGTTGGCCCAAGAAGCCAACATATTAAGAGGGAGAGAGAGAACTGCCTGCAGGCATGGTTTGAGAGGAGACAGTGAGGCATTATCCTGTCATCTGAGCTGTTGATTTGGGTTTATTAGCCCCTGCAGCCACACAGTTCAGAATGAACCCATGGATTAGGGATTTGCAGCTTCCAAAAAATTAATGTGGCATTTCCTTGAATGGCAACTATGAGCTGCCTGTGTGACCTGACTTGAGAGCTTCCTCCACTCTATGAGCCATTAGCTTGCTGTCTGACCTTCCAATTTGGGTTCCTCAGCCCCTGCAACCTATTAGCTGACCAGATTCAACAACTTCTTTGTGAGGCAGTGGACTGTGGTCTGACCTGATGATCTGGTTCATCAGCGTTTATAAACAAATCAATGAGGAAAAACCTACAGACTGATTCCTGACCTTTATATAGATCTGGAACTCACCAGCTTCCACATCTTGAAGAGCGATTTATTTACTTGATGACTTTTGAGTTTTGTGAGATGTTGCTGAGCAAATCATGGACCATCTTGAACCTCTACCACATAGGGATGGGTCTACTGCTGCTCCTGCAAAATGAACTGTACTATTCATGGGTCAAGAGCTGCACCAATGGAGACAATGACCAGGGCAGAAGGGACAGAGTGACAGAGCCAATGGTGTCAGGTCCAGAAAGGGCTTTTCAGCCAAGAAAGTGGGACAGGCAGGCAAGATCAAGAAGAGGATATCCAAAAGTAGTTGAGAGGACCATATAAAGATGGAACTAAGAAATGAGCCTATCTTTAGAAGGAAAAATGTCTGATAGGGGACAGGGAAAACAGGCCTTCCCTGAAGAAGAGCAAATGTGCCTACATGGTTCTTTAATATGAAAGTCAATGTGTAGCCTACTAATTCTGATACCAAATTATACTCTGTTACTGAGTAAAACTTGTACCTGTGACTCTGGACTGTAATTAGTCCATGGCCACTGCAAAAAAAAAAAAAAAAAAAAGAATAAGCTGAGTAGGAGAGGAGTGTGGCAAAGATACTGGTGTCAGACTGGAAAACCATTGGAGGGTACAGGTCTGTCTAAGCTCTGCCTCATATGAATCAGAGCTGATGTTGACAGTTAATTCTCTCTCCTGCATCTCTAGTTAGAGGAGGTGAGATGCTGTCTCATTTTTAAACCACTAATGCAACAAGACCCATTTTAGATGCATTGATGAGAATGCTGCTGTGTGGGAGAGTATTTAACATATCACCTTCAGAAATAAGCATTAAAGAAAGTTACTCAAACAAAAATCCCATGGACTACTGAACTCTCCTAAAGAAGTGATTTTATTTCTCCTTAAAAACCATGTATAGCATATAATTTGAAAGATATGCTGGCCATAGAATAATAAATTATGAGCTGGAAGATAATGTTATCCAAAGAATCCTCAGTGCTATGTTATGTTCAATGTCAATAGTTTATTGTTAATCCTATGATCAATATATTCCTAATCTTCTCCAGCCAAATGTTGAAATCAGAGTGAAAGTTTAGCTCTAAGTTCTACTATTTCAAATTTCTGCTTTTCCAATGAACTGAATCAGTATTATACAGGCTCCTACAATTCCAGTAGAAAATACAGAAAAGGATAAAACACATCAGAAGCACCTGAGCCTTGGCCATTTTCTTTGGTCCTTAGGACACTACAGGCAACTGGGATGCTCTGTCTTATCTGGATCAGCTCTAATGATGCTCACAAATTTCAATCTCTCGTGAGGAAATCCCAAAAGTAATAATACAAGGCACTCTTCCTCCTTCCTCTAAGCTGCTGGTGATGCACCAACGGCAGGCTGATGGGAGAATACAGTGTAACACATAACCAATAGGTCCAGGTGCTGTTACTGTTCTTTCCTTCTTCTAAACACCCAAAGTCCCCAATACTGTTAACGGTGCCCTTATTGAGTAATGGGAAACATGCTTATACCATGAGCAATAAAATCTAAAACTCATAATGTTCACACATGTGAATAAAAGATTATTTTATAACAAATAGAGATTGGGCAATCAAATATAAATATAAAAAAATAAACAAAGAGTTGGATCCCTACCCCACAGCATACAAACTACCAATTCCTTACTGTGTGACTCTCAAAGAGAATGACAAATCAATGAACCTTTAAGATGATTATGTTAATTAAAGCATCTGGAAACATTTTACATGGGATATATAAAGAGCTATTATAAACTAAAGATTATTTTATAGGAGAACTATAAATTGTAAAATAACTTTAGAAACACTTTTAAACTCACCATCAAGTAGAGTTAGACATATAAGCTGCAGATAGGACACAGGAGAACTGCTGTACAGAGCTTCCAAGATTCTAAAGCCATGACAGGATGCTAATGGGTGTGTACCTCTGACCTTGAGGATAGAAGTCCAACACTTAACACATGTCAAAAACAAGGGTCCATAATAAACATTTATATGACATTTATTAGATTGAAATTTATATCTATACATATATAAATTACATATAAATGTAAATGAAGAAGTATATATCCCCCAATAATGAGTGCACTTTTGAATCCCAATATAGATAATGTTTTTAATATACCATTATTTGTAGTACCTAATGCAGTTAGATCAGTGGTTCTCCACCTATGGGTTGAGACCCTTTTGGGGGTTGAAGGACCCTTTCACAGGGGTTGCTTGATTCATAACAGTAGTAAACTTACTGTCATGAAGTAGCAACAAAAGTAGTTTTATGGTTGGAGCTTCACCACAACATGAGGAACTGCATTAAAGGGTCGCAGCATTAGGAAGGTTGAGAATCACTGAGTTAGACAGGTGGTCTATACAAGTACACAGTCTAGCTATGCCCCCTTAACTTCCTCCAAATTATTTACCTGGGTTTGTCGCCTGCCAATGTGAACGAGGAAAAGTTGTCCCTCATAGTGGTTACTGTCAGGCTGCTAATTGTAAGGTCAGCAATTGGAAACCACCAATTTCTCCTCGAAAGCATGAGTGACATGGCTTTTTACTCCGTTATAAAGTTACAGTCTTGGAAACCCACTGGGGCTGTCATATAAGACAATCGGGCAGCTTGGCCAACAATACATTGGTACCGTTGTGCCTTGTGGTTATGTAAATAAACTGTCTGAAACCTAACCTACAGATTAGTTACTTTGGAATTCATGTTACAACTAATTGAGTTATTTCAGAGACAGAAATTGGGATCTCACTACCAACAAAAAAGAAGAACCAGGGGGACTTCCGGCAAGATGGCGAAGGAGTAACAAACACCAGAGGAACTCCACAGAATTCAGCCCAGGAGAGTTACTTAGAGATAAATGAACACTGCTGGAATGCAGGAGGAGCATCATAAAGACAAGTAGGCACAGACCCATGGGGTTTTGAGGGGCTGGGGGCTTTTGGTTTACTTCAGTGGAGGCCGGCTGGGGCTTGACCTTTGCCCCGCCACTGTCTCTGCCAGAGCCAGGACCATTTGGAGCCTGTAGGGCTGCTTGGTCTCAACACAGCCACAGTTTGCCACCACCTGCCTTGGGGCAGGCACTAGACCTTTGCATCTCCTCTCTGTCACCCTATCAGTCTTGGAGGGCTGTGCAGCGGCCTTTTCTCAACACAGCCACAGCTTGCTGCTACCACCTCCGAACAAGGATTAAACCCTTGCAGCTCCTCTGGCCTGGATAAGGGCTCAGCTACATTGTTGCTTTCTATCCATCTCTTCATTACATTTCCCCTCCCCCGCCCCTCATGGGCACATTTGGCTTGCTTTTTAACCTTTTTTTCTCCTCTTTTCCCCTTTCTTGGTCTCCCACACTCTACTGCTAACCTCCAGACCACTCCCTTAGCTTAGGGCATTTACACCTGAGCCACACGCAGCTAGGTGAGCTCCACCCTGTGTAGTTAGCAGGCTGGAAAAATCCCTGCTGGCCCCCAACAGGGGATACTCTGCTCAACTTCTGACTGGGGAACTCCTTCCAGCCTTTGTGCCTGTGGGGCATAAGGCAGCTCGGCCAACACTCCTCAACAAAAGTTACTGCAGGAGCCTCTGCCCAACCTCTGCAACACCAAAGCAGGCAACCCTTCTGGGTCACTCCCCCGAGAGGGAAGCCACAGGAGGACAAAGTGGTAGGTTAATTCCATAGTGAAATAAGCTATAGGCAGTTCAAAGTCTCCCAGAGAGAGCCAGTGCTCTTCGACTCCCTGGAAAATGGCACCTGGCTCATCTAAAACAACGCAACACAAGCAGCCATCAGCCCCAAAAACCTCAACAAAAAAAGGAGAGGAACAAAAGGCAAAGCCAGAAGATGTCCTGAACATAATGCATGCATAGAGGAAGCAGACATTGAGCTGCCACAGAAAGAAATTTTCAGAATGTTACTTGGAGTCAGGGGATATGAGGGAAACAATACAGAAAAATGATGAAATGATAGAAAAGGTAAAAACCATAAATCAAAGAGAAATACAGGAGCTTAGGGAGGAGATAACAAAAACCAGTAGCACACTCATGGACCTCGACAAGCAACTGGAAGAATCAGAGACCCGCATCAGTGACTTGGAGGACAGCCAAGCAGACTTCAACAAACGAGAACAAAAATCTAATAAGATCATCAGAGAAGCTGAAGAAAACTTAAGAACTAAGTCTGATGCTATGAAGCGGTACATCATTAGAATTATTGGCTTACTGGAGGAAGACACAACAAAGAAGTCATCTGCAACAGTAGTGAGAGAATTCTTGGAGGAAAGCTTCCCCAGCTTAGTGAATTAAAACAAGGCAACCATTCAGGAAGCTGAAAGAATCCCAGCAAGACTGGATCCCAAGAAGAAGTCATCAAGGCACATAATAGTTAAATTATCCAACTTTGAGGAAAAGGAGAAAATCATGAGAGCAGCTAGGGGAAAACAAGCAATCATATATAAAGGTTCCCAAATAAGAATATGATCAGACCTATCAGCAGAAACTATGAAGAAGAGAGAGTGGAGTAACATTTTCAAAAAATTGAAGGAAAACAATGCAAACCCAAGAATACGCTACCAAGCCAAATTATCAATCAAGATAGATGGAGAAGAGTCATTACATTGCACGCTCATCTCGATAATATGATCACTGAAGATAGATTTGAGCATAAGCAAATGTGGTGAAGAAAGTTGATGGTGCTCGGCTATCAAAAGATATAGCATCTGGGATCTTAATGGCTTGAAGGTAAAAAAGCGGCCATCTAGCTCAGAAGCAACAAAGCCCACATGGAAGAAGCATACCAGCCTGTGCAATCACAAGGTGTCAAGGGATCAGGTATCAGGCATCATCAGAACAAAAAATCTTACCATAGTGAATCAGCGGGGGAGTGTGGAGTGGAGACCCAAAGCCCATTTGTAGGCCACTGGACATTCCCTTACAGAAGGGTCTTGGGGAGGCGATGAAACAGTCAGGGTGTGATGTAGCAACGATGAAAAATACAACTTTGATCAAGTTTCTGGGTGCTTCCTCCCCCCCTCCAACTGTCATGGTCTGAATCCTGACTTGCAGGTCTGACTAGACCAGCGGATGTACACTGGTGCAGATGGGAACTGAAAATGCAGGGAAGCCATGGCAGATAATCCCCTCAGGACTGGTGCTGTGAGTGGTGATATTTGAAGGGCACAGTGAGGTTGGGTTGGAAAAGTGGAACCTATTTCAAGAATCTACATGTGACCTCCTCCCTGGAGGACATACAACAGAAAAATGGGACACAGAAATATATGACAAAATAACAATTTATAAATTATCAAGGGTTCATGAGGGAGGAGGGAGTGAGGAGGGAGAAGAAAAATTGAGGACCTGAAGCCAGGGGCTTGGGTGGAGAGCAAATGTTTTGAGAATGATGAGGGCAACGAATGTAAAAATGTGCTTTACACAATTGATATATGTATGGATTGTATTAGGAGTTGTATGAGTCCCTAATAAAATGACTTTAAAAAAAAAAAGAACCAGGAGTAGGGGCCTTTAGATCCCAGATTCTTTCACAGAAATTCTTCAATCCAGCAGACAGGCAGCTGTGACACAAGAGTGGACATGAAGGGAAGAAGCAGCAACAGAGACATGGTGGCAGCAGAACCAAGAGCCTGAGACAGAGCAGTGGCATTCCCAGACCACAGAACAAGAGAGCTAAGTGCCTTTGGGCAGGAGGTTAGAGGTGAAATAGGGGTACATTTGAGTTCTTATCTGGGGAACTAGATTTGCCAACCCACATAGAGCTAAGTGTGTCTGGTATAAGGCTAAGGTGCAGAGAGAGAATTTATCCGCAGAACTAAGAGAACTTTGTAATTTTTGTACATTTAGGACAGAAGCCAGGGGGTTGTAGGGCCTGACCTCACCTGCAGGTACGGCTGTCAAGATGCTGTCCCAGAGAACTGTACCTTGAGGTACTAAATTGTGTGTTAGGGTGGAAAAGTGACTTCTTTGTCAAACATAATTTGAGGAGAGCATTTATTGAACTTTAAGAGACAACAAAAGATACGCACACACATCATATGGATAAGGGAGGCCATTAGCAGTTCAAATGCAACTGAGGATTCAGAGTCGGGACCCTAGATAAATAGGACACAGAACAAAAGGCCATGTCACAGATCATGATTGGTGGCAAAGCAATACATCAGATACAGGTGAGACTGCAGCAGCAGGAATGGGACCATAATTGGGACATGCACATTATTAGATAGAAAGACTTAAAAGATTGGTCCAGGGCCTTCAAACTGAGGCAATCAAGGCCAGACTCATAACAATGGCCCCTGTGCTGTCCTCGCTTAGGTGAGCTCCATCAAGGATACATCTAGGCAGGCCCTTGGAGGGGGATGGATGGAGAGGAGTGCAGGCAATCTATTTTGTAAGGCATTTTCCGCAAGGGTAAGATGATCTACATTCTTGGCTAATTATCAAAAGGAATTCAATGGAGGCTTAATCAAACTGGGGAGGCAGCAAATGGACAGAGTTGTCACTGTCATCAGCAATGCAAACCTTAAACCCAACTCAGTGCCACAGAGTGGATTCTGGTTACAGTGACCCTTTAAAGGGAGGTGGAATGGCCCCTTGTGGATTTCGGAGACTATAACTCTTACCAAGATTGGAAACCTTGTTTTTCTCCTCAGGGGTGACTTGTAATTCTGAACTGCTGACCTTGCAGTTAGCAGTCCAATCTGTAACCACTATGCCACCCGCCTTTTGCAAACTGGAGTGCTCACAATTTAAGTTCTAATACAATTATACATGGTTACATTATCAGCAAATTCTATCATTCCGGGAGATGCGCAAATTGCTCGGACCCCGACCAATGGGGCAGCCTGGGTTCTTGTACACTGGTGTTTCCTGGGTTCAGACCCCAGAAAGCTCAGATCCCTCCTGCTTCCCCTCAAACTCCTCTGCCCAGTGCTGACCCCAGGAACCCCAGGGATGCTCACCCTGCTTGGAGTCAGGTGAATGGATTTGGTTCACGACCCAGTCAGAAGTTGAAGTCCTTCCTTGTCATGCTTCAATGTGCAAGACACTAGTACCAGATTTCTAGCTCCCTAGACTGGACTGTATTTCTCTGTGGCAAATCTTTGTTCTGAAACAGAAGAGGAGGCAATGTTGAAAAAGGCATATCACTTTCTTGGCCTGTACTTCTTGCGCTAAATAGTGACCACCCCCACCACCTGGGATCAAAATCCTGCTCAAAGCTGAGGGTTTGCATTAAACAAGGGTCCACTCTATCTTTGCAGAGCAATTTTACTAATTTCCCAAATATCATGATCAACTTTGGATCCACAAAGTGGAAGTACTTAAGGCCTCAAATTTCTCAAGCTCCATTGAAGGTAAATATCTTCTTTTCACCAGCAATCTAACTGAAGAACGGAATATTTTATGAAGAATGTTCTTTAAAAGCCCATAACGGAACCTCAGACCCAAACCCTTGACATATCTGGTGAAAGTGATCAAGCTGAATCACGCTCATATCTGCCACTCCAACTCGGGCTGAGCTTCTCATTAAGTAAAACCTACTCCAATCCCCTTGCATCCTGGGTATTCTTTACAATATCTATTGTGTGAAGAAATCCCTATGGTTGGGTGGCCATTTATGCACAATAGTGTAGTAACTAGAGAAAGTTTTTGTACAGGTGGACAACAAGAGACAGAGCGACACCAATAGCACATCCTAGAGGTACCTTGGCCAAGATAGAGATATTCTAAACAAGAAAACAAGCCAGGGGAATCCTTATTTGCTACTCTCTTAAGCGCTTGTGTTTACAGATGTCCGATTTTAAAGCCTTTGGGAAAGACTGCAGCTTACAGTCATGGAATGGCAAGGGGTCGTGGTAAGAGCCAAGGTGAGGGAAGATGCTTAAAAATGCAAGATGTATCCAGAAAAGAGATGACTGATCAAACCATTTTGTCATCTTGACCTAAATTCTGGATTCCAAGCTTTCTAGGTAATGCTGACTGATGGCAAACAACACACACTGTAGTAGTGGGCTTATTGGCTTGGGTTCAAGGATGTCCCATCCATAGTCTCAGGTGTGAGTGACGATTTGTCCCGTCAAGAGGGGTGTAAATCATTTATCACTCTAGAGGATCCAGCCAGAGCAAGTGATCTATGAGAGTCGAGTGGGTTTCAGGATGTTCAGAAAGTTTACAATCAACTGAATCACAATTCAATTCCATGAGAAACTTCAAGGCTAACTGTAAGACAGATTAAAGATGAAGATTCTGGCAGCTAGACAGGAGAGTATTCACGCAATATGAATAGACGCTTTATTCTTTTTGTCTAAGTTCATGTTATTGGGTGAAACATAACAATGATTGTCAGAGTAACCTTACTAATATTTTCTATGAGACCAGTAATAACCTGTAAACAAGGTCAGATAATGATACTTCAAGAAAACTGTAGAGCAATATTGATAATGGATCTACATGAAAAAGTTCTTGAAAACATTGGGAATAGAGTCAGAAAACACATGAAAATAATTACACATGATAATTAAGTAGAATCTATCCTAGAGTTGATTTAATATAAGAAAATGAGCACTGTAATATATACCAATTAATGTAAAAAAGAATTAATAATCTAAATAGACACAAAACTTACTAAACAAAGTCAAAGACTTTTCATGCTAAGGAAAAATAACTCTACAAATCTAACATAAAACAAATATAGTTCAAAATGTTAATATGCTAATATACATTCCTAAAAAGAAAAAGTCATACGTGAAAAAACATCACTCCACGTCAGAAAAAGGACAACCATAAATGTCCACTTTTACCAGTGATATTAAAAATTGACTGTATGTTCTAACTAGAGCTACCAGGTTCACTTTTTTTTAAGGAAGAGGCTTCCAAAAAGACATAAAAATTCCTTTAATCATAATTTAATTATCACATCCATAAAATATTCATGATATGCCATGAATAGCTAATAAATGCTGAAACATTGTAGGCTACATTTAAACACACTGAAATAACTCTTGGTACTTAACTCCCTAACTATTAATTGTTAATCAGAAGTGGAAGGGGAAGGTGGGGGGAGAAAGAGGGAACCTATCACAATGATCTACGTATAACTCCCTCCCCAGGGGAATAGACAACAGAAAAGTGGGTGAAGGAAGACATAGGGCAGTATAAGAGATGAACAAATAATACTTTACAAATTATCAAGGGTTCATGAGGAGGGGGGAATAAAAATGAGAAGCTGACAGCAAGGGCTCAAGTAGAAAGAAAATGCTTTGAGAATGAGTATGCCAACAAATGTACTAATGTGCTTGACACAATGGATGGAGGTGTGGATTATGATAAGAGTTCTACAAGACCCAATAAAGTGATTTAATAAAAAAAAAATACAGCATGATCAAAATTATAGCATTTATCTTACAGAAAAGGAAGTACAAATGTATTCAGATTAAAACCCTGAAACAGGGAATTTGTTTCCACCCATTCTGTGATGAAAGCATGAATTTAGAGTCCTGTAGTTTTCTGTAGTGTTGAAGGTCCTCATATACTGATGAATTAATAAACTAAACCAAGGCATTCGTGTGCACATATAATATTAGAGTGACTATATAGACACACATATATGTATGTGATACACACACATATATGTATGTGATACACACACATATATGTATGTGATACACACACATATATCAAGCTGGACAACAGATAGGATTGATGCTCACCCAAAAACTGAAGTTTGGGGACTTGAACACACTGAGCCATGGATGCTCTAGGTAGCATTGGACCCATGGGCTTCAGTTGGACTGGGCTGGGATGTTCTCTTGATGAAAAGCTCTCTCTTATGCATATGTCAGTGTCTATAGTTTTATTTTTCTAGAGAACCCAGCCTAAGGCAGATCCCCATCACATTAGTGTCATATGAGGGCGAAAAGGTGTACCTGACATGCTGCTCTTGGAGAAAAACACATCACAAGGAAAGTGTGAAAAGATAATCAACAATTCCCTGACACTGAGCCAGTCCTATGCTCCTCTAGGTCTGTGGAATTTTGGTGGATGAAAATCTATTTATAACAAAAATATCAGAGGGGCCAGCCCCAATCCCAACTAAGAGGACAGCTGCCCCTTCCCCCAGAAGAATTTACTTCAGAGGACAACACTGAAGCTACAGCTCAGGGAAAGGGACATGTCTGATCAGAGCACACGGGAGAAAATGAAGGGGGAGGAAGAGAGAGTGGAGCACACATCCTGGCCCACCAAGCTTTGAGGACAATATGCCTGCTCTGAGCAGCCCATGCAAAAAGAAGCACTATGGCTGCCCCGACTATGAGTCATGACATCCCTCACTGACCTATAGCCCTATAGGGGACAACACTGGAGACAGTTTGGGAATTGCATCTGATCTGACCCCACCACACCCAGGCAAAACACTAAGGGTGTTGTGCAACAGAACAGCAAGGGAAGTAGAGCAAGGAAGTCCCAAGAGTACCAAAATTAGACTCGGGGGCCAGGGCGTGGCACCCCATCAGACTCCACAGAAGAGCACTCCTAAAGGTCAACATACAGACCTCTAACTTTTTACAGGCTTTTCTCTTTTTTCCCTTTTTTTCTTGTTGCTGTTGTTTTGTTTTCTTTTGTCATTTTGTTTTGCTCTTTTGTGTGTATGTGTGCTTGTGTGTGTGTGTATGTGTGTGTGTGTGTGTGTGTGTGTGTGCATATTATATCTGCACTTCTAACTAGATAATATAGGCCAGATAAACAATCTGGAGGAGAAAGCAACAGGACCCATGGTTGGGGCGGGGAGCATGACATGGGAGAAGGGGAGGTGGGGGAAAGAAAGTGGTGTTAACCAACCCAGGGAAAAGGGAACAATCAATAAGTGATCCAAAATAGTGGGAAACAGAAAGATTTCTCCAAGTCATCTCCCCAAAATATATGTTAGACTTAGGACACTGCTCACAATTAATGGTAAATAATTGTCAAGTTACCTCCCTGAAGGCAATCAGCTGTCAGAGGACTGTCTAGTCCCACCACATATAGGGCCCATCCCTGCTGTTAAGGACAATGGGATACTTCCCCCTAAAGGCTTCAATTTAGACCCTGCAAGGTGGGTTTACAGTACACCTTACTGATAATGATTTCTACAGTGAACCAGAGAACAGGTCAAACCTGCTCAGTGACATCCAAAGTTAGGCTGCCATGCTGAATCTCGGGTCCGCCCATCTTGTCACATGCACACCCTTACTCCCTCCTCTTCCAACAGCATATGAACCCCTACAGCAGCCCACTCCCATTACTATATTACCTATAGCACAACACTTTCCTGTGATGGATTTCTTCACCTGTAATTAGGGGGCCTGCACATCCCCAGATGATATAAAAGCCTTGGTTAGCAATAAATATTTCTCTCCCCATGTGGACCACCAAGTGAGGCTGAGGTGAACATGCAACTATGAAATGTGTCTGACTCCATTATTTCAATCTCTCTTCTATCTCTCATGCTCCCTATGACTTTACTATAATCTTTATTTATTATCACTGTACAATTGCACCAACCGACCCGCTGTGATGTGTTAGGGTCTGGCCTTTCCCCTGACACAAAATAAGTGGCAAGGAGGGTGTAAGATGCCTGGTAGGGATTGATCAAGGCAATGTAACTGAGAAGAATTACTGAAACCCTGAAATTACTGAACTACAGACAGAGCATGATAGTGGGACAAGAGGAAAGTAAAAGGAAATAGAGGAAAGAACTAGGAGACAAAGAGCATTTACAGAAGTCTAAATACAAGCATGTGCATATGTAAATATATTTATATTAGGGTGGGGAAATAGATCTAGGTGCATATATTAATAGGTTTAGTATTACGGTATCAGATGGACATTGGGCCTCCATGCAAGTGCTCCCTCAATGCAAGAACACTTTGTTCTATTACCTGGCATTCCACGATGCTCACCTTCCTAAGATGATAGCTGAAGACAACTGTGTGCAAAGAAAATGTGAAGAAAACTGATGGAGCCCAGCTACCAAAAGATATAGCATATGGGATCTTAAAGGGTTGAAGGTAAACAAGTGGCCATCTAGCTTAGAAGCAAGAAAGCCCACATGGAAAAAGCACAAGGTGTCGATGGGATCAGTATCGGGCATATTGTGAATGAAGGGGAGTGAAGATTGGGGATCCAAAGCCCATCTGTCAGCAACTGGACAGCCCCTTACAGAAGGATCATAGGGAAGAGACGAGCCAGTCAGGGTACAGTGTAGAAACAATGAAAATACAACTTTCCTCTACTTCCTAAATGCTCCTCCTCCCCTCCACTATCATGAACCTAATTCTCTTACAAATCCAGCTAGACCAGAGGATGCACACTGGTACAGATAGGAACCTGAAACATAGGGAATCTGGGACAGAAGATGCCTTCAGGACCAGTGGTGAGAGTGGTGCTATCATGAGGGTGAAAGGAAGGTGGGGCAGAAAGGGGGGACCCATTACAAGGATCTACATAAAACCCCCTCCCTGGGGGATGGACAACAGAAAAGTGGGTGAAGGGAGACATCGGACAGTGTAAGGATGAAAAAATAATAATTTATAAATTATCAAGGGTTCATGATGGAGAGGCAGTGAGCAGGGAGGGGGGAAATTGAGGAGCTGATACCAAGGGCTCAAGTAGAAAGCAAATGTTTTGAGGATGATGAGGTAACACATGTACAACTGTGCTTGACACACAATGGATAAATAGATAATAAATAGATAAAGCTATCATGTTAACCTTGAAAAAACACAGAGCTCTTACAAGGCACAATGCACACATAGCCTCTCTGCACCAAAGGTCAACACTCACATTTATAACACGTAAGGAAACTTAGTAGACTCATAGTCACACTTGCTATAAGAAATCAGTATAACACTAAGAGCCTTATATTCATGGGGAAACATGACATCATGCTCCTGAGAGGAAAGTACTACACTTGTTTATATAACAAAGTATTCCCATTACTCAGCTCACATACTGCAATAGCATCACTGAGTATGAAACATACACAAATATACATATACACACGCACGCACACATCTTTCCGTTTTTAATGAAAATATTCATACCTACTGAGGCCAGGTTTCTAAAAGTTTCCATCATCCCGTGTCTCTATAGTTTCCTCTCAGAAAGGTCCAGCAATGCCCATTCTTCCTCGGAGAAATTCAGAGCCACCTCCTCAACAGCCACAGTGTCCTAAAACATCCCGTATATTCTGGCTTGGCAAGGTACCATGCATTCCACTATGTGAAAGGATGAAGAAGACAGTCCTGGGGAAACAGAGACTTCACATGGGCATTAGACACAGGGGTCTTGCTCTAAGGATTTCCATCAGGGTTTAGCTAACCCACTTCACCCACTAGATCAGCTGTTCTGAACCTGTGGGTTGCAACTCCTTTGGGGGTTGAACAACCCTCTCAAAGGGTTCTCCCGTTCATAACAGTAGCAAAATTACAGTAATGAAAATAATTTTTTGGTTGGGGGGTGAGCACACATGAGGAACTGTATTAAAGGGTTGCAGCATTAGGAAGGTTGAGAAACACTGCACTAGACACACTCCCTCACTAATTACATGTTATCCCAAGGACTGCATGCTTCTAGCATAATGAGTTTATCTCTGTACAGTTTGTCTGTGACCAACTGCAGCCTTATTTCTATCTAGCTGTTTCAGAATAGAGAACAGTCAGAACACATAAATCAGATGAATGATCAAAAATAAAAGCCTCGATTCCAAATTCATATCCTCTCTTCCATTGGAGGGAGGATTGAAATTAGAATATTTATCAGAACAGGAAGCACAGGGTGAAAGGAAGATGACAACTAGGAAACACTGCAGAATTTGTGCTTCTCCCTGTCGCCCCTCCTTAGCCATTGGAGAGCTGCTGGTATGAACTAACAAAGTAGGGACCCAAAGCCCTGGAGTCATGGTATCTTCTTGGAGAATTCTACGTGATCAAGAGCTGACGTATTACCTGGTGATAGAGATGATTATTTGGGGAATTATGAAATTTTCTATAGAGTGTCTATGTTACTCGCCTACTTTCCAGTCACTCTGCAGTTGCACGCTTGTGTATTTTGTATTTTCAATGAGATAGGACAAGCTATTGAAAAGGGAAACCGGGCAAGAGTGAAAGGTAACAATAGAATATAGATACCCTCTGTACACTGGTACAGATAGGAACATGGAAACAAGGAATCCAAGGTGGATGATCCATTCAGGTCCAGTGGTGAGAGTGGCGATACCAGGAGGATGGAGGGAGGGTGGGGTGGAGAGCGAACTGATTACAAGGATCTACATATAACCTCCTCCCTGGGGGATTGACAACAGAAAAGTGGGTGAAGGGACATTTTGGACAGTATAAGATATGACAAAATAATAATTTATAAGTTATCAAGGGTTCATAAGGGAGGGGGTAGTGGGGAGGGAGGGGCAAAAATGAGGAGCTGATGCCAGGGGCTTAAGTGAAGTGCAAATGCTTTGAGATTGATAATGGAAATGAATGTGCAAATGTGCTTTACACAATTGATGTATGGATTGTGATGAGTTGTAATATAATAATTAAAAAAAAGAATATATGCAGATATCTTGAAAATTTTCCCACTGAGACAAAGCTACTGTCATGTAATTATTATGGACTGCTCCCCTCAAAAAATACTG